>NC_056737.1:1462139761-1462379761 GCF_019279795.1 Protopterus annectens
CTGCCTAATGTTGATTGGAATCTTGTTCCAAAGCATGGGAAGTCTATGGGACAGGAATCTATCCCTCCAGCATGTCCTATTTATTGTTGTGGTGAGGTTTAGATCCCTAGAGTATGTGGCTCGAGGGGATAAGGTTTTCTTTAGGTGGAGCATGTCCATCAATTCTAGGTTGGACATGGCCTTGTATGTCAGGCAGAGGTCATCTCTGAGTAGGCGGTATGCAACCAAGTATAGCTGGAGTTTCTTCAGTCGAGCTGCATAGGGCATCTGTTTGAGGCCAGTGATCCTCTTGGTGAGGTACTTCTGTGGTCTTTATTGCTGTTGCAGGTGTCTTGTAAGGTACATCCCAAATGGGGTGTTGTACTCTATGATGGGTCTGATGAGTGATGAGTAGAGGGGCACAATGACCTCTTTTGATCTTTATGCGAACCCTTTTGTGATTAGGTGGGCCATGTAGAAGGATTTTCTAACCACTTTGGCAATGTGATTATCAAAGGTGACATTACTATCTACTTGGGACCCCAGATCCCTTATTACATCTTCCTTATTTAGGGGACTACCACCTATGTGGTAGTTTGTGGGTACTTTGTTTTTTCCAAAAAGGATAACTATGCACTTTTTGGCATTTAGCTTGAGGCCATGATTTTGACACCAGGTATCCGTCTCAGTGAGACCCTTTTGGAGGATGTCTGTGTCAGCCGGAGAGTCAATTATAGCCCCTAGTTTGCAGTTATCTGCGAACTTGGTCAGCCATAGTCCTCTAGTACTTGCCTGTACCTCTGAGAAGTATATGCTGAACAGGAGGGGTCCTAAGACTGATCCATGGGGAATGCCACTTGTAACAGGTTTATAGTCGGACCTAGCTCCTGCAACTCTCACCATGTGGGTTCTGTCCATGAGCCAGTTGGCAACCCATCTTGTGACATAGGGGTTTATGTTCAGGCTGGTGAGCTTGTCTATAATACCAGTATGTGGAATGGTGTTGAAGGCCTTTGCGAGGTCTAGGCAGGCTGTGTGTACCACCTTTCCCTCAACTATAGCCTTGGTAACTGTCTCAAAGAAGTCCACCAGGTTTAGGAGGCATGATCTGCCCTTGACAAAGCCAAACTGGGTAGGGTCTAGTGTTTGGAGGTTCCCAATGTCTCTGTTAATGAATTCCGTGATGATGCACTCCATAGCCTTGCAGACCAAGTTAGTCAGGCTTATAGGGCAATAGTTCCCAGGCTCTGTTGTGGCTCTACTTTAGTGGAGCAGAATAACCGTTGCTGTGCACCACTCTATGTGTATGTAGCCTGTGGAGAGGCGGAGTTTAAACGGTGTGTTTAGGTGAGGGGTTAGTTTGTCTTTGATCTTGTGTAGGACGCAGCCTGGGACACTGTCCTGTCCCATTGATGCTGTCTTTTTGGCTTTGGAGAGGTCTGTTTTAACCTGAGTGTCTGTGATTTCAGGGACTCTACATTCTTCTGGTATGGTTATAGGCCCTTTTTGGGGTGAGAGGGGGGTAAAGTTTGCACTGAACCTGTCTGCCAGGATGTTGGCGATATCGGTCGGTTCACTGTATTTTGTGCCATTGTGCACTAACTCCAAGCAGATCAGAGCATTGCCACTTAGATTCTTGACATAGCTAAAGAATGCCTTGTGGTTATCTTTGGAGTACTTGGCAATTTTTCTTTCAAAGCTCGCCTTGGATGATTTTATGAGGGATCGTAGTTTCTTGCTGATACTGATCAGGGATGTCTTCCCTTCTTGGGATTTTACTCTTTTCTGTACTAGTTTCCTCCTTCTATTGTATAGCTTGTTTATGGCAGAAGTCCAATAGACTGGTTTCCTTTTCTTGAAGGACTTAGTCTTGGTTTTGCTTGGGATGGTACGATCCATGCATTCTTGTAGGTGCCCGTAGAATGCATTAGTAAAGGATTTTGCAGCTTGAACAGCGGGGCTTTGAAACTTTCCACCTCGGTCTTAAGTAACGTGAAGTTTGCTTTTGAAAAGTTTTTCACGGTGGTTTCCTTGTCCGGGGGGGGGGTGTGGATATCCAAAGTGATTTGTTTATGGTCAGATCTAACTAGCGAGGGGTTGACCTCTGGTGTGGAACATTGCTCGCCCATGTTGGTGATGACCAGGTCCAATATGTTATCACCTCTGGTGTGAGTGTTGACCAGTTGAACCAGGGTGTTTGAGTTTTTAAATTCTAGGAAATGTTAAGCAAGGGAGTTAGTACTTGAGTAGTTCCCCAGTTAATGTTTGGGTAATTGAAATCACCCAATATTAGGGTGTTTGGTAGGACCTTTATGTTTTCCAGTGTTTCTAGAAATGCAGAATTGGGGTCCTAGGACATGGTTGGTGGGTGATCTGTAGCAAGCTACAATTTGAATTGCAGTTTTGCCCATTGTTAGTTGCACGAGGATAATCTTTGAAGCATCATGCTGTGCCACTAACCTGGAAGTGTGGGTATCCTTGATGAATATGGATTATGCCCTTGCCTTTTGTATTTCGGTTTGGGTTCTGTGGCAGAAATGTATGGTGTGACTTGTAGCCTGGTAGTGCTGGGGTGCTCTCTGGAGCCTTAAACCAGGTTTCTGTTACTGTGTATATATTGATTTTCTCCATACTAAGGAGTGCCTTGAGTGCGTGGATTTTGAGGTTTAGACTTCTGGCATTGAGTACCATTACCCTCAGTTTTCTGTTACATGTGCTATTTACGGTGGTGGGTTTGTCTTTTGAGCCTTTCCTAAAAATGGCACTATGGGGGTGGCAAGAGCCTTGGCCAGTATTCAAAAGCTTAATGGTGGCAGGTGCAAGTCGTCTCTAGCGAAGCAGCATGGCTTGTTAAGCATGTCATCCCAGTCGGACAGACACTGGATCCCCTTTGAATGACACCAAAAGCTTAGCCATTTGTTGAAATCGAGAATTTTTTCTTTATACCGTGGTATCATTCTTGGTGAGGCAGGATGCTACTCAGGGTCAGGGTCATACCGGCCTGGGCTACGTGATCAGAGAGCTCTTTCATGTCTCTTTTCACATAGTCCAGGGAGGTACAGCTCAGGTCATTTACACCAACATGGACTATGACAGTGTCATATTTGTACTTGTTCTGGAGTGACCTGAGTGCATGTGTTATATGGCGGATCCTGGCACCCGACAGGCAGCTAACAGTAATCTTCTCCTTATTCAGCCTAGTTAGTGGGATGCCAGTGTGCCTGACTATAGAGTCACCTATTACTAGTATGTTGGGTATGTTATTTTGCCTTAAGGACTGTGATTGCATGGCACACTGGTTTTGTGTAGTATGTGTTTCATGGTTTGTGTTGGGGGTGGAGGTTGCATGGATGTTTGCTTTGGAGGTCTCTGTTGGTTTTGCAGATTTTTATTTAGAGCCTCCAAGTATGTTTTCATGTATTTATTTGTGTTTTCTACCGGTGCTGGTTTAATGGGTCTATGTGAGACTGGTGGTGTTATGCAAGTATTTCCCTTCTCCTCTTAACTTGTCTGATCCAGTCTTGGGTTGAGAGAGCTTAGCCTCCAGTTTGGCTGTATAATTGCATCTCTCGCATGTATTAGTGTTTGGTGATAGGAGGAGAGGGTTGTCTGTGTACATGAGGCAGTTGCAACATTGCCTCAAAATGCCCAGATTCACCAGTTGGACTGGAGAGTACACCTGAAACTGCCCTTTGGACATGCCTGGATAGGTACAGTGAATTGTTTTACTGGATGGATGGTAAGGTCGAATAGAGAGCCTTGTCCTTGTGTACAGTACAGGAGGGTTTAGTGCTATAAGTTTTGTGCAAGTGCCAGGCTGAGAAATGAATGGCTTGAGTGCTTAAGTTGAAAGTTTGTCTAGTTCCAAGGGAAAAATTGAAGAGGAGACTTTGTGGAGCCGGGAATAGTTTTACACTAGCTAACTGGCACTGCCCAGGGCAAATGCGGTATTCATAGCAGAGAAATGAAAGAGATAGAAATTAGCCCAAAATGGCCAATAAACTACTAATTTCTGGGCTGAAACTACTCCTCCAGGGACAGATAGGCTGCTCAAAGCTCCCCTCTCTCACAGGTGAACAGATTTCTATCCAAGTAAGGTATGGGCAAACACAGAGATTTGTAACGGAGCCCTGAATTCAGCACTAACCTGAAAACCGGATTATACTAGCTTAGAAAGGCGGGAAATAAGTATATATATATATTTTTTTTTTTCAGAAAATAAAGCAGATACAATCAAAAAAACACTTTAAATGCACAGAAAAGGATACTTATTGTTATATATCGCAGATCAGAGTTGTAGTCAATGCCCCTAGTAATAAAGTCGGAAGAAACACAAATACAGTAAAAGCTGATGAATAAAGTACAACATTTTTTTATATATATAAAACAATAGCAAACGAATTAACTGATTTAAACAAGTTACCCAATTAAACAGAAAAAAGCTTAAAACTGAGCCCTGCTCCAGCAGTCTTCAGTCAGACAAGTTCTAACTGCACACTCCTGCTATTAGAGTGCAGGGGAACCTTCTCCAAAAAAGTGGCCTGGATCATTGCTCAAGTTATGCAAACAAAGCTAGATTCAGCAGGCCTGAATATGGTCTATGCTACAGCAACAAGGCGCACCAGTTTCAGAAAGAAATAGTTCAAATAATCAGGCACAGTAAGCCTGTGACCAGAAATTCCCAACTCAGAAGGGCAGAATCCAGCATCTCCTCCCACAAGAGTGCAGACCGCAAACCCTCTTAATGTAGAATAACTGGCCTGAAGCCCAAGTGCTTAAGCCAGAACTAATACACTTTTAGAATAGCAGACACTGGGCCTTCAATCAGCAATTCCCAGCTTATAAGGATGTAAGCTACCTGTCCTGCCACAACAGTGCAGACCACAAACCTTCTTAATGTAAAATAACCTGTATGAAGCCCAAAAGACTTAGAATAACAGTTACAATTTAATCAGGCTACTACCAAGCAGTAATAAATGCAGCAGAATAAATAAAATTGAGTACTTTGAAGAAAAGCAAAATAAAGTAGGAGGAAACACAAATACAGTAAAAGAAGATGAATAAAGTGCACATTTTGTAAGTGCAAGGAGAGAGGAAGGAACAACCTAAGTGTGTTGGCCATCTCAAATCTTCTCTCTGTATTAAGTAGAGTGAACACTAGACTCACAATATGATCTCACTGTACTCGGTTAAGTGAGCAAATGAGATGGACCCAGGAGGAGTGTTCTGATGCCATTCCTGCCATCATTCCACTGCTGTTGTGGCCCCCACACATATTATGGGGTTGGGTCCATATATGTGTGGGCTTCATCTACACAATACATGTGTGCCCTTATGCACTCCAGAGGCCAGTGTATGTAACAGTGGTACATGGCCCTGTATGTCAGTCTATGGGGGGGATGCACCATAACTAACCTAGGCTGTTACAACATGTGGGGGGTATCAAGGGGTAAGCTGCCTTAAGGTATCTGGATGTACATTACCATACAATTCACCTTGGGTAAATGCAGGCCTACTGCTTTCTGTCATACACACTGTTCTGTTTGTCAGTGTGATTGTGATGGCATCAGTTATGCCTTGTTATGTAACAGATACATCCCATTGTGTCAGCTGAGGTCTTTACCCCCTAGGGATTGTGTACAGATTGTAGATAGTGGCTGCTGGACTATACATCTGCATTACTTACTGTAGATTGCTTGTTATCCTGTGGCCCAGTCTGTCTTTACTATTGAACTACTTGAAGGCCTCGGCCTGGACAGCAACATATGTAAACCTTTCCAGAATACTGTATTAATATAACTGTTTAACAGTTGCATAAGTCTGTTTATATGTATGTCAGAGTCTACACAGCTATATGACATGGCATATACAGCTGTAACAGTACACAAATAATGCTTTCCCATGTATGCAAACCTGTGTGTGGTGTTATACCCTTTGACCACTCTGTGGGTATATGTTGCAGGCAACAATTGTCATTTGTATGGGTGGCTCATACAGTGTCCAGTTGGTAAGGTGGCAATTGTTGGTATAGTGGCTGTTCCGTATTGTGTGCACCTTCTACATATGTATCTTCCTATACATATCTGTGTGTGTGTGTGTGTGTGTGTGTGTGTGTGTGTGTGTGTGTAGTTACATATCTATATATATATATATATATATATATATATATATATATATATATATATATATATATATATATATATATATATGTGTGTATCTTAGGAATGTTGATTGCTTCCACATTGTACATTCCCTATGGTAGCCAGACTGTACGGCATGATATGTTACTGATACTAGCCTGACATCATACAGGTGGGATGGAGTACTGTTAACATCTTGTGCCCTTGTGTCAGGTCCTGGTTATGTGATTTGCAACAGTTGGTATTGTATTGCAGGGGAGATGTATTTGGCTGGGGGGGGGGATATCTATACGTACAATACGTATATTGTTTGGGCCCCCTCACCCCCATTAACGGTGCATGTGGACATATATGTTTTTATGTTCTCTTTTATATCTATAGATATACGTCTGCATATACATATATAGATATATATTTATGCTTACATATATATTGCTGTGTGTATATATATATATATATATATATATATATATATATATATATATATATATATATAGACGTATGATTGTGTGTGTGTGTGTGTGTGTGTGTGTGTGTGTGTGTGTGTGTGTGTGTGTGTGTGTGTGTGTGTGTGTGTGTGTGTGTGTGTGTGTGTGTGTGTATATATATATATATATATATATATATATATATATATATATATATATATATATATAAATTCTGATTCTGCACAGACTGCTCTATTTTATTTTTCAGAGGCTCTATAAGTAGCTAGTGACTTTACTGAATTTCTGTGGTAATATTTGTGTTTAAACTGAACCTGTACCTAGAGAAAGTGTATAATCAGAGCTCCTACTTGCTGCATGTATTTTTAAAGTTTAAATTGCACACGCACATTGAAGAAATGCTTTTATGTCTTGAATAATTTGGGCTAGCTATACCTGAAGTGCTTTTACTGGCAATTTTCCAGTTGTACAATTGTGAACAATTGATTTATTTTTTCTGGTATATTTTTAAAATCTGGCAAGTGTTTATTTACTGCATTGCTCTCTTGCTTAGGTTTCTTAGTTATAAATCTTAGTTCATTCTGAAGTATGCTACTTTACCCTCCCCACCAAACCTTTCTGAATGTATTATTATAAAATATCTGCCTGTTGTTGCCTTCATGCTTACCCTAGAATCTCTGCTTTTCTCTTTTCCTAGTTGAACTCTACAGTTCCCTACAAAATGGTGTCTACAGGACTGCACTCCGTTTCTTTCAGCATTTAAACAGAGTAGGTTGCACACACAAAAAGCATTTGCTAAGCTTTCACTTACAGTGCTGTGTAATTAAGCAGGTCACCATATTGGTCAGCCATAGGGCTCTTTTTTTCTACTTGAGTGGTTGCCTCCTAACCCTGTAACTTAAGTAAATTGACTCTTACATTAAGAGCTATAATATTTACCTTATAGCTTTAGGACACCTTAGGAACCCTTGTAAACTGCAATAGCCCCGCTACATTCACCCTCGCTACGCTCGGGCTCTCTTCACTCCCCTCCCTGCCCCCAATTCCCTCCCGTCCCCAGTACCTCTAAATTTATAGTACTGTAGCCACTCCCCCACTTTCTAGATCCTATCTGCTTTCATCTGGGATAATTCCACCCACCCCCATTCTTCTACCTACACTTTAATAGCACCTATTATCTTTCATCTGGCATTCTCCCATCCCCCTTTCAGTACCTTTACCTCACCACTCTATCTTCTGGTGTTGCATCACCAGGTAAAACAGTTCCTTAACTCACTAGCTGAATCACAGATAATGATATACTCCTCTTTACTACCCCTCTTGTTCGCACCATACCTACTTACCTTGTATGAAAACCAGTTTCTCATGGGATTTCAGGTCCTAAAAGGCCATACTATCACCCCAGCTGTAAATCCTTCCACCTTCAACCATACTTACAGTACTAGATCCTATCCAACATCTTGTTCAGTCTATCAACATCTCAACCCCAGGCACATTAGCTCTAGATCCAAACACTACCACAAACTAATAAACAAATTCCTGAAGTTCATCACCAAGTATAAACTCAACCTAATACTTGGTGGTGATATTCACCCCAACCCTGGCCCACTCACTTCAGATACACATATCCCCTCTACTTGCAATCTAAGCTACAAACCTACAATTAATAGGCCAACTAATTCTCTCATAGTCTGTCATCTCAATATTAGAAGCATTAATAACAAGATACATGAATTGCGTGCACTTCTAGATGTCCACTCCCCTGAGATTCTCTGTTTATCTGAAACCTGGTTAAAACCTAACACTGAAGACAATGAAGTGTTACCAACTGGGTACAACATACACAGGCTGGATCGTGCTTCGAGGAAGGGGGGGTGGGGTAGCTGTACTCTATAAATCTGAGTTGAATGTCACCATAGATGTAATACAACCACCTCAGATTAATAACTCAGAGATTCTTGCCACCAAATTGCAACTTAATAAAAATAAATGCATTGATATCATCTGTATGTACATTCCCCCAGGTAACAATATAGCTACATTTGAAGATATCCTGCACTGGCTATCATAGGTTCATAGGTTCATAGGTTCATACTAGGCTATCTGCCCTGGGGCATTTATAAGCCTAGCCCGATTGTGTTTGGCTTACGCCACCCCTTGATTTGAGTATACTGTGCCCTTTTTAAAGTTTAGTTTACTGTGCCTCTGCTAATAGTGACACAGAAGTAATCCCCGGGACAAACCTACGATCCCCCATCCACTCATCAAGATTCTTCTTGAAGAGAGTCAGTGAGGTGCTCTGCCTAACATGAATTGGAATTCTATTCCAGAGCGAAGGGAGCCTCTGGGTTATGAATCTGTCCCTCCAGCATGTTCTATTTATTTTTGTGCTGAGGTTCAAGTCCCTCGAGCGTGTGGCTGTAAGGGATTTAGATTTACTGAGGTGGAGCATGTCCATTAATTCTGGGTTGGACATAGCTTTATATGTCAGGCATAGATCGCCTCGAAGTAGGCGGTATGCAACTGAGTAGAGCTGGAGTTTTTTAACCGAGCAGCATATGGCATCTGTTTGAGTCCCCTGATCCTCCTGGTGAGGTACTTTTGGGGTCTTTCTAATTGCTGCAGGTGTCGGGTAAGGTACATCCCAAAGGGAGCATTGTATTCTATGATGGGCCTGATGAGGGATGAATAAAGGCACGATTACCTCTCTTGATCTAGATGTGAATCCTTTCATGATGAGGTGGGCTATGTAGAAGGTCTTTCTAACCACTTTGGCAATGTGGTTGTCAAAGGAGAGATTGCTATCAACTTGGGTCCCCAGATCCCTAATTACTTTCTCTGTACTTAATGGGTTACCACCTATGTGGTAATTTGTGGGCACATTGTTTTGCCAAAGGGTATGACTATACACTTTTGGCATTTAGCTTTAGACCATGGCTCTGGCACCAGTTATCCGTCTCTGAGACCTTTTTGAAGGATGTTTGTGTCAGCTGGAGAGTCGATTATGGCGCCCAGTTTGCAGTCATCTGCGAACTTGATGAGCCATAGTCCTCCCACGTTGGCCTGTACCTCAGAAAAGTAAATACTGAACAAGAGAGGTCCCAGGACAGAACCTTGTGGGATGCCACTTGTGACCGGTTTCGAGTCTGACATGGCTCCAGCAACTCTGACTCTGTGGGTTCTGTCTTTGTGCCAGTTTGCGACCCATCTTGTGACATAGGGGTTTATATTTAGGCTGGATAGCTTATCTATGATGCCCGAGTGGGGTATTGTGTCAAATGCCTTTGCAAGGTCCAGATAGGCTGTGTGGACTACCTTCCCTTCATCTATGGCCTTGGTGACTGTTTCGAAGAAGTCGACCAGGTTCAAAAGGCAGGATCTGCCCTTGATGAAGCCAAATTGGGTAGGATCTAGTGTC
Organism: Protopterus annectens; assembly: GCF_019279795.1. Lineage (NCBI taxonomy): Eukaryota > Metazoa > Chordata > Ceratodontiformes > Protopteridae > Protopterus > Protopterus annectens. The sequence goes on from NC_056737.1 coordinate 1,462,149,745, forward strand.
TGTAGGTCCCCAATGTCTTTGTTTATGAGTTCCATGATGATCCTCTCCATAGCCTTGCATACTAGGCTAGTCAGGCTTATGGGGCGATAGTTTCCAGGGTCCGCAGAGGCACCACCTTTGTGGAGTGGGACCACTGTTGCTGTACACCATTCTTTGGGCACATATCCTGTAGTGAGGCTGAGATTGTACAGCAGTTTTAACCAAGGAATACAACCGACTTCACAGAACTTAAGAAACTGATCGAAACTAAGTAAACATAGTACTAATGAGTTAAATGAAGCAGATACTAGTTTATTTAAGTAAAACGCTTTTCGTCGCTTTCATAAAGCAACTTCCTCAGACAATACACATCCACAAAACACTCTTTAAATAGTAAAAAAACAGTCACATGACCATGTGAAGCCGGTACATTCATTTAACTCATTAGTTGGTTCTATTGATTTAACTAACCAGTTGAAACTTTTGGATTTTAAATTGCTAAAACTTAAAAAGCTCCAATTAGAAACTAGCTATTTTCAAGAGTGTTTGAATGAACACATCGTACCTAAAGGTTTAAGGCATCATCTATACCCAACTGGTTTAGTAGCTGACTCTCTTTTTCACCTCGAACTGAACTCATTGTTCGATCAGCAAGGGTTTGACCTCATGAAGTTAATGTTAAAACACTATAACCTTCAAATCACACAACTTTCCAACGAGGTCTCTGAACTGAATGGTCTTGTAACCAAACACAGTGACTTTTGTAGATACAAATTCAAATATGAAAGAATGTTTGCCAGCATAGACCAACTTTTAGATAGACTGAAACTCAACAAAGTCAAAAAAATTAATAGAGACTGTTTGGCATATGAGAACTGTCCTGCTTACCCTAAGCCACCAAGTTCACAAGTTGGCCTCGCAACTTTAAATTCCATGACAGGTTATAACAACAATAACAATTGTCATGACAATCATAGAATTGTCATGAATGACCAAAATTCCAATACGCCTACATCTGAAGTTCCTAGCGCTGAACCTAACCAGGTGAGACAAAGTGAACGACTTCATTCTAACAACAGGGAAGCTAACCAAAATCAAGGGGTGATTAATGTTCCCAACAACAATAATGGAAATGGGAATACAGTAAATTTTCCCAAGGCAACAACATCAGGGGCTGTTCCGAAAAAATTCAACAATCAGTTTAAAAAAAAAACAACAATGGAGAAACAACAAACGGAGGAGGTAATACCACCTTCACAACAACAAGTCACTATCATAAAGAACAAAGCGGGTGATTTCCATATTTATAACTATTCATCTATCGAAATCAACCCAGTATTAGTGGAACTCTTAGCAAAGGGAAGTACTTTTGTACCTAGCCGTAGACTTGACCGAGTTAAACTCTTTGTGAGGAAACTTAACTTGCAAGTTTTGTTTAGAAATTCTGAACATGCTGATAACACTTTCGTGTATCGAGTACATATAACCCCCACTTCACCCACTGTTAAATATGTTTGAAAACATCACAGAACTAGATTTAAGGTTTTTCTATCATTCTAATGAGTTATTTAGAAATAAGTTTTGTACATTCAACACTACACAGGATGAGAATCTGGCTTTGAATTTGTTTAAATCCTTGCAAGTGAGGTCTATTAAACCAGACAAGGGGGGAGATATAGCTGTGTTTGACACTAGTGACTATGTAGTCAGAGTACATAAACTCCTCGATTGTGAAGCATATGATAAAGCTTCAATCAACAAAGTCAATATTGCCTACCAGTGTATAAAGGGCTATATAAATGACTTATTTATAGAAGCAATAATTGATATGAATCTATATAATTATATGACTACCTTATGGCCACGTATCCCAATTTTGTTCGCAGTTCCAAAAATCCATAAGAACTTAGCAAATCCACCTTTTAGACCATTAATTGATGGACGGGGGTCGATTACATATCCCTGTGCAAAGGTCGTAGATAGCATTCTGAAAAAATATCTTGCTAGTGAAACCCAGGTTTGTAAAGACTCCTGGTCATTTCTGTATAACATTAATGAGTTACATTTTGATGTTCACAACAACTTTTTGACTATTGATGTGAAAGAGTTATACGCATCAATTACTCATCTGGAAGGTTTGGAATGGGTTAGTTTATTTTTACATGACAAAAGAGTCAATAGCCAAGAGATACATTTAGTGGAAATCCTACTGGACATCATCTTAACTAATAACTATTTTTTCTTTCCAAAACGCCTTATATTTACAAAAACAGGGGGTTGCCATGGGTTCCCCCTGTGGTGCTAGTTTTGCTAACACAGTGATGTCTTATTGGGAGAAAAATTATATTTTCAACAACACTACTTTTATGCCTAGTGTTAAATTTTACACTCGATTCTTAGACAATATTTTTATTTTGTTCAAAGGTAATTTAGATCAAGTTAACTTTTTACTTGAATATTTGAATAGCTCTACTAGCTTTCTAAAATTTACTTCCAACTTCCAGACTTCATCTATAGAATATCTTGACATCTGTTTAATTAAAGATGTAATCAACAACAAATATACTTCAAAAATATATAGAAAGGACACTTATTGTAATGCATTCTTACATTACACAAGTTCACATCCTTGAGCATAAAAAAGGTCTATTGTTAAAGGCCAACTAATTAGAGCAGCTAGGATGATGTCCAACAATTGTGACTTTTTAAACAAATGTGACTTACTTGCAGGAATGTTCAAATAGAGGGGTTACCCTAATTCATTAATAGAAACACTAATACATGAAGTACATCAGAAAAGACTTAAAGGCATCATTAAACCCATTCTCAGTAAATATGAAAGCTTCGACCTTTGTGAAAACAGCATTCATAGTCCTAACAGTCACATACTAAACTTTGACACAATATCTAATACATCCCCAGTCAATAGATTTGAATGTAGTTTTATAACTCAATTCAGTGCTGACTCTACATTAGTCAGAATTATATTGTACAAGAACTGGGGACTTTTGAGACTAGATAGGACATTAATGGAAATTTTTGAAGAGTTTCCAAAAATAATTTTTAGAAAAGGTAGAAACTTAAAGACACTATTAGAATCTATGAGTGACAGAAGACCTTTTAACCTTGTAGGCATGTCTACCTGTGTAACTTGTAGTATGTGTAAACACATTTCCACAGGTAGAGTGGTTAGCATCAACAAAGTAAAATACAAACTTAAATATAATGTAAATTGTAACTCAAAAATGGTAGTTTACGTCGCTCTGTGCTCCTCATGCAACGTTTTTTACATTGGAAAAACAGAGCGAAAATTTAAAGAGCGAATATATGAACACATATACACCATTAATACAGGTAAAAATGAGAATGCCCTTGCTAGACATCTTATGAAATATCCAGGACACAAATTTATGTTTACAGTAATTGATTCTATTCAAACTAGTATTAGAGGAGGCCCTTATAGCCTATTATTAGACAACAGAGAGCTATCATGGCAAATTAGAACAAATGCGTTTGTATTACCTGGTCTAAACGACCATTGCAACATAACTTGCTTGCTGAAATTAAAAAGTTTAGACAGAAGATAAATTAATAAATTATCAAACACATCTTTTTACTATTTGATATATACTTTAGGCATATAGTGTCGAACAAAAGAAGGTGTGTATTGTTATATTTTAACATATACAAGTATCAGTTATACAGTTATTTTCACATTTTAGTTTATTTTTACTTTTGGTTATAATTTAACAATATTCTTTAAATAGTGATGTACCTATTCTCCAGATTATGGCACAATGATGGAGATTTTATTCATTTTAAGAATTTAAAAGTTTACTTATTTAACAAAACATTGAAAATGTTTGTAACACCAATGTACTGGCTTCACATGGTCATGTGACCGGTTTTTACTATTTAAAGAGTGTTTTGTGGATGTGTATTGTCTGAGGAAGTTGCTTTATGAAAGCGACGAAAAGCGTTTTACTTAAATAAACTAGTATCTGCTTCATTTAACTCATTAGTACTACGTTTACTTAGTTCCGTTCAGTTTTTTAAGTTCTGTGAAGTCGGTTGTATTCCATTGTACAGCAGTTTTACTTGAGGGATTAGTTCTTCTTGGAGTTCATGTAGGACGCAACCCGGGATGCCATCTGGTCCCATGGACGCAGTGTTTTTTGCATTGGGGAGAGCGGCCTTCACCTGAGCATCAGAGATGTTTGGGAAGCTGCACTCTGCCGGGATAGATATTTGCTCTTTTGGGGGGGGGGAGTTTGCACTGAACCTGTCTGCCAGGATATTGGCGATGTCTGTGGGTTCAGTGTATTTTTTGTCATTTAGAATCAACTCAGAATAAGTCTGGGAGTTGTATCCCAGGTTCCTAACATAACTGAAAAAAGCCTTATGATTGTCTTTAGTGTCCTGTGCAATTTTTCTTTCGAAGCTGGCCTTGGAGGATTTTATGAGGGATCGTAATTTTTTGCTAGTACTGATCAGAGATGCCTTCCCTTTCAGGGATTTTGCTCTATCATGTAGTAGCTTCCTCCTTCTGTTGTACAGTTTATTTATGGCTGTGGTCCACCAGACTGGATGCCTGCCTTTGGATGATTGGGTCTTGATTTTGTTTGGGATAGCATGAACCATGCTTTCCTGGAGATGGCCGTAGAATGCGTTTATACAGGATTCTGCAGCTTGGGCCGTAGTTTCCACTGGCCCTGGGGCCTTGAAGGACTCCACTTCAGTTTTGAGAAGTGTGAAGTTCGCTTTTGAGAAGTTTTTCACTGTGGTTTTCTGGGCTGGGGGTGGGGTCGGGATGTGGATATCCAGTGAAATTAATTTATGGTCTGATCTTACCAATGAGGGATATACTTCTGCTATGGAGCATAGAGTCCCCATGTTGGTAATGATCAGGTCTAATATGTTTTCCCCTCTTGTGGGAGTGGTGACTAGTTGTTCCATAGCATTTGAGTTTATAAATTCCAGGAAACTTTGGGCTAAGGTGCTGGGGCTTGAGTAATGCTCCCAGTCTATGTTTGGATAGTTGAAGTCGCCCAATATAATGGTGTTTGGAGAGATCTTAGTGTTCTCCAATGTTTTCAGGAAAGCCGAGTGGGATTCCTGACTTTGAGAGGGTGGTCTGTAGGATGCTATAAACTGAAAAGCAGTCTTGCCCACTGTCAGTTGCACATGGATGGTCTCCGATACTTCGTGCACTGCCACTAACCTGGAGGTATGGATATCCTTGATAAATATGGAAACTCCCCCTCCTTTTCTGGTTCGGTCCGGGTTTTGGGGCCGAAAAGCATGATATGAGGTATAACCCGGTAGTACTGGGGTGCTCTCTGGAGCCTTGAACCAGGTTTCTGTCACTGCACAGATATCAATGTTCTCCATACTGAGGAGAGCTTTGAATGCATGCATCTTGAGGTTAAGACTTCTGGCATTTAGCAGCATTACCCTAAGCTTCTTGTTCCTTGTGCTGTCTATGGAGGTGGGTTTGACTTTTGAGCCTTGCCTAAAAATGGCACTATGGGGGTGGCCAGAGCCTTTGCCAATATCCGAAACCCCAGGGGTAACAGGTGCAAGCCGTCCCTAGTGAAGCAACGTGGCTTGTCGAGCATGTCATCCCAGGCTGACAGACACTGGATCCCCTTTGAATGACACCAAAATTTTAGCCAATTGTTAAAATCGATCATTTTATCTTTATACTGTGGCATCATTCTAGGTGAGGGTAAGATGCTGCTCAAGGTCAGGGTCATACCGGCCTGGGCTACATGATCAGAGAGCTCCTCTATGTCTCTTTTCATGTAGTCGAGGGAGGTACGTCTCAGGTCATTCACGCCAGCATGTACAATGACTGAGACATATTTGTATTTGCTTTGGAGTGACCTGAGTGCTTGCGTTATGTGGCGGATCCTAGCGACCGACAGGCAGCTCACTGTAACCTTCTCTTTATTCAGCCTGGTGAGCGGGACGACAGTGTGTCTGACAATAGAGTCACCTATTTCAAGGGTATCAGGTGTGCTATTTAGCCTTAAGGGCTGTGACTGCTTGGCACACTGACTTTGTGTGCTATGTGTTGTATGTGTTTTGTTTTGGGGTAGCGTTTGCTTGGATGTCTGCTTTGGAGGTCTCTGTTGCTTAGGTAGATTTTTATTTAGAGCCTCCGAGTATGTTTTTGTGTTTTTATGTGTTTGGTTCGCTGTTGTAGTGAGACTATGTGATACTGGAATTGTGTTGTGTGAGGTTACCTTCTCCTCCTGACTGGTTACACCAGTTTTGAGATGAGACAGCTCAGCCTCCAGTTTGGCTATATGGTTGCATCTCTCACATATATTTGAATCTGTTTGTAGGAGGAGAGGGTTGTCCGTGTACATGAGACAGTTGTAACATTGCCTCAAAATTCCCAGATTCACCAGCTGGACTGGAGAGGAAACCATTGACTGACCTTTGAACATGCTAGAGTAATATAGGGAACTGAATTAAAATGGACCAATAGGGGACAAGGTAATCGTAGAGAGTATAAGAGTAAGTAGTGCTTATGGTTTATTAGTGCTAACTTGTAAGATAACTTACATACCATTCACAGTACTAAAATGTAACATTAAAAAACACACAAAATCCTACATATTTAGTGAATAAGCAATATATATTATCCCAAAATTTAATAAATGCTTGTTTCAACATCATAACAATTAAAATCTAACTTAAAATTATTATTGTAATAAACAATTTGTTAAATGAACAATACTACACTCTACTGGCCAAATTTGGTATTGCAACTTCCAATATTAAAAGGAAATAAATAGAAATAAAATGTTATAATGTACCAATGCTAATTTATAAACTTCTTTTGAAAAATACATGTTACATGTAACATTTTAGTACTGTGTATGGTATACTTTCTGTTTTAGCTTTATATTTACCACTATGTAATTAATTAACCTACTTAATCTATTGGTTGATGGCATTAATTGTATTACATTCAAATGTATTTAAATAACCAAACAAGTGGTTTTATGCGTTTGTATTATCTGAAGAAGGTGTGACGAAACGTTTGATGTGATTTTACACTGCGTATTTTCTGTGTACTGTGACTACTGTGGTGTGGTTACTAGCCCCATTAAACCTCTACTTTTATTTTGAGCCTTTTCGTTGTGGACCTGGTGCTTTGTTTTGCTTATTTGTACAGCCGGCACCTTCCTTTGGATACTTTTATTGGTTCAGCATGGATGCCTCAACGACGAGTGCTCAAGAAGGTGAGGGCAGAAGAAACGAAATTGGTGAGCTTCGTAAGCTGATCGGACAGCTTACTCAGTTAGTTGGTCTTCTGACGCCAGTCAGCCAATCCGTGGCGACGCTTTTAAATTCAGTCTCTTTGCCTGGGAACCAGGAAGCTTTGAGGCGTATTGCTTCGAACGAAGATACGCCCGAACACATTGACAATGGGGAAAATAACGCAAATGAGCAAGATGAAACTAATTTGGATATACTGAATGACTTTCCATGTTTTTCATTCGACGACACCCAGGACAGGCGTCCTTTGCCACAACGGCGTGCTGTTAGTAAAACTAAGGACATGACCAGTAGACAACGGTCTAATCAAGGTACTGATACTCTATTTAGTGAAGTAGTGAACGGCAAGTTTGATTTTTCAAACAAAAAGAACGTTGCCACTGCTAAAGGAAATTATAATCAAATGACTAACGAACTACATTTTCATTTAAACAAATACAAGATGCTTGAAATGGATAATGCTTACCTTAGGCACTGTTTAAAATTACAAATATTGCCTAAAGGTTTAAGGGTAAGCAAATTCCCAAACAATGTATACGAAGGTACTGATTTTTATGATAATTTGGTAAAAGCATTTGATAATTGTGGTTTTGCGATTATGGGGGCCATAATTTTAAACAATGAAAATGAAATGTCTAAACTGTCTAACACAATTGAAGAAATTAATAAAGCAGTAACCAATGACCTTTTGTTTACCTTAGAAGAAAATAGAACTAAGTATAAAAGATTACTTAAGGACATTGAATCTCATTGCATTGAAGTGCAAAATAGGAAATTTGGCAAAATTGATAGGGACATGTATGAATACAAGAATAAGGTACAATACCCCAAACCTAAGTTTTGGAACAGGAGGGTTAACTTGGATTCACAAAAAGAGAATGAGCGGGTTGTTTCACATGGCAGTCCTACACATGCAGATGAGGATATAGATTTGGAAGAGTTTCCCCCTTTGCGTAGATCTGAGAGGTTGATGCAGAAGGAACCTGTAAATTACAATTCAAAAAACTTCACACGGAGGGGGGGGGCACCCATCTTGGAGGCACGAACAGTGGAACCAATATTAGGGATTTTGAATGAAGGTAAAAAATGGACATACAATGATTTTAACATATTCAACTATTCAAATACTACACTCACTACGACACATTTTGAAGTTTTTTCCAAAGGTTTCGGGTTCATACCACAACGTAGGACTAATTTGTTTAAACTATTAGTTGACATAAAACTATTTATTAGGAAGAAAAACTTGGAAATATATTTTAAGGGTAACGGTGCTGCAGGCACATGTGACGAACTAAGACGTAAGAGTACATTCAATCCCCCTCTACATCCCCAGTTAAAAAACTTTGAATTAAAATTAGAACATGAATTGAGAAAGTCTTTGTCCCAGCATTATGTCCGTCCTAATCTATCTGACAATGAGGAGAAAATTTTGGAAACTGTGAGCAAGGATAGATCTATCAGGATTATGAAACCTGATAAAGGTGGGGGGGTTGTTTTCATGGATCGTTTTGTGTATGAAGGAAAGATGTTGAACATTTTGAATAACACGGACAAATATAGCAGGACCTCCTTGAATGAAATACATATTGCATACAATAGGATAAGGGGAATATTGCAGGACCTATTATTAGAGGGATCTATTGATCAAAAAACCTTTAATTTTTTGACTGTAACTAAACCTAAAATACCGTGCATATTTGGGATTCCGAAGGTGCATAAAGATTTAAATGACCCACCTCTTAGAGCTATTGTCTCCTCTGAGGGATCTATTACTGCACCTCTTGCTAAGTACATTGACGTGAAGATAAAGCATTTGGTAAACGAGAACAAGAATATTCTAAAAGACTCATGGGATTTTCTTAGAAAAATTGAAACCTCTATGTACAAAGATACAACAGGATTTGGTACATTGGATGTTGTAGATTTATTTACAAGTATCCCACATGAAACTGGTTTAACGTGGTTTGAAGAAATGTTATTACCTTTAAAGAACATTTCCCAAAGTGACTTTACCACTATTTTAGTCCTTATGGAGGTTGTCCTAAAGTACAATTTTTTATTCTTTGAAGGTGAATATTACAGGCAGACAAAGGGAGTTGCCATGGGGTCTCATTGTGCACCTACGTATGCAAATATTATTATGGCATACTGGGAGAATAAGTACATTTTGATTCCAAGGTTTATTGACAAGTGGACTTTGTATTGTAGATTCTTGGATGATTTATGTTTCTTCTGGAAAGGTACAAAGGAAGAGTTTGACACATTTGTGGAATATATTAATGGGACAACACAATTCCTCCAATTCACTAGGAATTTTGACACTAGAGAGGTATGTTACTTGGACGTTAATATTACCAAGGCTGATGACCTATTTGTTTCTAAGATACATAGAAAGGAGACATTTTCAAACACCTATTTGCATTTTTCTAGCTCCCACCCGTTTCATCAGAAGAAAAGTGTATTGAAAGGACAATTAGTCCGAATATGTAGAATGACTTCAGATGATGAAATTTTCAGGAGGGAATGTGAAAATTTGTACAAGATGTTCACACAAAGAGGTTACCCAAAAGTATTATTTGAGGACATTAAGAATGAAGTTCTGGAGGGGAGAAAAACCAGATTTGCACCAATACTTGGCAAGTCAGAAGTGGTAGTGGGAACACATTCAGGTGTTAACCCTAAAGATGGTTTTGTTTCGGGCCTTATTACCACTTATGACGGGCAATCTAGTATAGTGAAGAAAATCTTTGAAAAGGAATGGATCAACTTTTCTCAGGTCTCGGACCTTGGTCATATTTTTGAACACGACATTAAATTTATTTATAAGAAGGGTAACAACATAAAGGGAATTATAGAGACGAGTAATAGAGGAATTACTGACAAAAGTAAGAAAAAAGCTGGGGTTTTTAAATGTGGTGCCTGTAGGTATTGTGCATATTTAAAAACAGGTAATAGCTGCCATTTAGTAGCAAGAAATAAAACTTTGGTATGCAAATCCTTTGTTAACTGTAACACAAAAGGGATTATTTATATCGCTTTGTGTAAGAACTGCAACGCATTTTATGTAGGTAAAAGCGAAAGAAGAATTAGACAAAGGATTTACGAACATACATATGATATCAGAACATCATGTGCCAATAATTCTCTGTATAAACACACATTAATTTGTAAAGATTCTAGCTTTGAATTTTTTGTTGTTGAAGTAGTACCCATTGACCCGAGGGGTGGAATGTGGGAAACTTTATTGGAATACAGAGAACTGTTTTGGCAGATTACTTTAGAATCAAATAAATATCCTGGGATTAATGACATGTTTTCTTTAGCACCTGTTTTAAAATTAAGGGCAGCTAAATTATAATAGTTTTATTTTAGAAGTATTTATAATAGTTTTATTTTAGAAGTATTTTTCACAAGAAGTTTATAAATTAGCATTGGTACATTATAACATTTTATTTCTATTTATTTCCTTTTAATATTGGAAGTTGCAATATGAAATTTGGCCAGTAGAGTGTAGTATTGTTCATTTAATAATTTGTTAATTATTACAATAATATTTTTTGTTATATTTTAATTGTTATGATGTTGAAACAAGCATTTATTAAATTTTGGACAATATATATTGCTTATTCACTAAATATGTAGGACTTTGTGTGTTTTTTAATGTTACATTTTAGTACTGTGAATGGTATACTTTCTGTTTTAGCTTTATATTTACCACTATGTAATTAATCAACCTACTTAATCTATTGGTTGATGGCGTTAATTGTATTACATTCAAATGTATTTAAATAACCAACAAGTGGTTTTATGTGTTTGTATTATCTGAAGAAGGTTGGACGAAACGTTTGATGTGATTTTACACTGCGTATATTCTGTGTACTGTGACTTCTGTGGTGTGGTTACTAGCCCTATTAAACCTCTACTTTTATTTTGAGCCTTTTCGTTGTGGACCTGGTGCTTTGTTTTGCTTATTTGTACAGCCGGCACCTTCCTTTGGATACTTTTACATATATAGATATGTTATATCTTTTTAGATATAAATATATACACACACACATACATCTACATGTTTAAATACATTTCCTGTACTGTTGAATGACTGTGCTGGATGTTATGTTTGTGAAAACATAACTGTCATGTATATCTGACATGGCTTAGTGGTAAGTCACTTGGGCTATGGTGTATAGGGTCCTGGGTTTGAGGCTTGTGGAGGCTGTTTATTTTGTTGCTGGGCAGAACAAGGGCCATTGGATACAGAGTGATTAGGGCATTTGTAAGCAGTTGTAAGTGGGTTTGCACGGGTTTGTGTGGAGGTAAGCACTGCTAACATCTGGTTACAGTTGCTTATACTGCTTTAGCTTCTTAATTGCTTAACCTATGTAGGCATTGCTTACCCCCATGCAAACAGGTTTGACCCCACTTACTGCTGCTTAAAAGTGTTACTCCCACTTACCCCCACTCTAATTTCTTTAAAAGAAAAAAAATGATTGATAGGAAATTGGTGAAAAAGGGGCACAAAGAGGGAAAGACAGTAGGAGAAATAGCTAGGGATGTGCAGGAAGGGTGTAGAGAATGTCCATAGCTGCCTATTTCTCCTACAACAACAGCTGTGCATATACACTGAATTTGGGGGTAGATTTGGACACTCAAACCCCTGAGAGAGGGGTGAGGGCAACAATAATATGTTGTGATGCCAGTTAGTGCAGATTACATGTGTCCAGTGGAAATGTGTGTGAAATGGACAGCTATGTATAGGGCAAGATTTTTTGGGGGGAACAGATTGTCCTTTTTATTTTCAGGTGAGAGTGGGATGTTGGGTAGGAACAGTAGGTATATTTGGGGAGGTAGGTTGGGTAGGTTAACAGACAAGACAAACAAGATGCATACAGAGGTGGTATATAACACATGGGGGTAAACACCTTGATGGGGAGGGGTGTTGGGAAATTGGAAGCCCATGAGCCCCCTAGTGGAAACAGTGGGACTGAGGTCCCCACCCATGGGCAATCACCACTGCACCTTCACAGCCCCAAAGGTGGCTGTGCTGGGGGCTGAGTCAGAGAGCCAGGCAGACCCTCTAGTAATGACACATGGCCCTTGAGCTGGCATAGCATATCTCCGACCTCCCTGGGGAGCTCGCTATGCACCATGACCCAGACCTGGCGATGGGTGACAGGTTTCTGCCAGCTTCCATTCCCTGGGGGGGGGGGCGAGCCCCATCCCCTGAGACAGTTCCACCCAAAGGTGGTGCAGTACCAATGGACAAAAAGGTCTTGGGTTGGGCGACAGATGTGCTGGTGCCTGGTGCCACAGCCAGCTGAGGTGGGACAGGTGGGTACGCTGGGACCCGCATTCCCATACGTGCTATGGTGTTTATGTTTTATCTACATATGTGGGTTAGTAATAGTCAGCACATTCCAGGATTAGGTATAATAGCATGCATAGATATTCCCATTAACCCAGACACCAGATATGGAACAGTTGCATAGCAAACAGAACGCATGCATATATGAGACCACAGTGGTAATTACAACAGCATACAGGTACATTGATGGCACCATGCCACCAATGTTGGAGTATTTCAACATATCACATGCATAGAAACTGATTTAAATAATTATCAAACAGTAGGGCATATGTTCTAACATTATAGTGAAGTCATCACGTCCCAGTTGAGTTGGGTATTTAGTTTATTGTTGGAGATATGGTGGGTGGGGGGAGAAAGATGTCAATTAACAACTAGTATATTCCTGTAGTTCATATTACTTTCCTAGTCAGTGTTGTTATCTGTACCTTACAAGTATTAGTACACTACCCTATTGCCTTAGTTTGGACAGTGATATGGCTGTCAACAATTATATACATGAACTGGTTTTATCTGCAGTGTACACCTCTTACCTGGTATACCTGTGGAGGAATTGTTTGTTAACACTAACTGTTTCTGCACATACTCCCAGATTCCAGGTTGATGTTATACAGATACCTGTCCATCCCTTTTTGCACAGACTCTGGCCATGTCTTGACAACATGCAGATGAACCGGGACATATGTAGACTATTGCCCTCTTCAACCTTTAGTGACTTACAACACTCTTATACAGGACTTTCTAGACAGTTATATTATGTACCACAGTGTGGGTGACAGTGATGAGTTATAACTTATTATTCAGAGCAACTGCAACACTCACAATACCATACAATACCATAGTAAACAGTATCGATCTTTTATTTCTAGGCACAGTGTTTGTATCTGATGGACCTGTGGGAGCAATGTTTGTTAGCACTACCTGAATGTTGCTACACAAATTACCAGAATCCGCATTAGTATTATGCACATACATCTCACTCTTTTACTGTACACACTCTGGTCACAGCTTGACAACATGGGGGTGTAGATAGGACATACTTGGCTTATTACTCTCATAACATTTTGGGGGGTTCCTAGTGTGACAGGTTTGTTATTATAGATGTGTGATAATCAGTTGTATCTCCTGTTTGCTACCTAAATATCTGGGATCATCCCACTGATTTCCCACAGGGACAGGGTGACAGGCAGCAGATATGGGCCAATATACCGGACATTCTGGACATATCTGTACAGTTGTGGGGTATGATTCTGTATGCAGCCTACTTCCACTCCCAGGATTCAGACCATGGCTGTGTCTGCTAACACGAAAACACTGTCCATCATAGTTGTGTGTGGTATATAGATATTGCTGTATATCTCTTATCTGATTTCTGTGTATAATTCTCCTGTGGTTTTACATTCTGACCTTGTATTACATCACACTTATGCAGGATTTCCTAGACAGTTATATTATGTAGCAGAGTGTGGGTGACAGTGATGAGTAATACCTTATTATTCAGAGCAACTGCAACAATAACAATGCCATACAATACCAAAGTGAACAGTACCAGTACAGGGTATCAATCTTTTATTTCTAGGCACATTGTTCATATCTGATGGACCTGTGGAAGCAATGTTTGTTAGCACTACCTGAATGTTGCCACACAAAGTACCAGATTTCAGATTAGTATTATGCCCTTACATCTCACTCTGTTACTGTACACACTCTGGTCACAGCTTGATAACATGGGGGTGTAGATGGGACATACTTGGCTTATTACTCTCATAGCAGTTTTGGAAGTTGCTAGAGTGACAGGTTTGTTCTTATAGATGTGTGACAATCAGTTGTACTTCTTCATTTGAAATACGGGTGATATAGAATATAAGGATATTGTTGGAGGGCATCATGTTAAGTAGTATCAATCAATCAATCAAACAATTGAATAATCAGTCAAATCAATAGTTATTTAAATGCTTAAACTAAGGCATTTTAACAAGAGCCACATCGATAAATGCTAGTAAAAGAATAAAACTATTGAATTAATTGCAAAACACACACACACACACACACACACACACACACACAAACACACACACACACACACACACACACACACACACACACACACACACACACACACACACACACATATATATATATATATATATTTATAGTTATTGGCCTACTACTACTTCCTATATATATATATATATATATATATATATATATATATATATATATCTATGGATCTACTTCTATAATTTGAAATACCATGAGATCGAATTTCATCTTTCTTCTCCCACGTACACCTGGCTGCTGTGCGCCCTGATCCGGAGCTTGTCCAACTCCTTCTGTTCCTGTACCTCCCTGTACTAGTTGACCTGAATATACCCAGCTGGACGCCTAAGAAACCTAATCAATCCTTAGGAATTAACCTACCAGCTCCTTGGGAGACCATACCCTGATTAGAGACAGTGGAACCTTCTGTTCCTGTACCTCCCTGTACTAGTTGACCTGAATATACCCAGCTGGACGCCTAAGAAACCTATTCAATCCTTAGGAATTAACCTACCAGCTCCTTCGGAGACCATATCCTGATTAGAGACAGTGGAAGTATGTCTTACTATAGCTTCTAGACAATCTGTATTAAGATTAAAGTGATATAGACATTGCTAGGTAGGCAAGCCTCACAGTTAGGTTAACCAGCAGCCAACTCCCTCCCCCACTCTTTTCTCTCTCTAAACTAAATGTACCTTTGGCCCATACCTTCTCTATACTGAAGTAGTCTTATCCTCCCCCCTCCCTCCCTGGCCTGACACACTTTTAGGAGACCTATTTAACTGTAGTTAAGAAACTAACCACTAGGTGGCACCTCTATATTAGCTTCTGTATATATCTTTTCTCACTTGCTCTTCCTTATCTCCCTAACTCCCTTTCCAGTTCTCTTCAGATTTACTATTTTTTTTATCTCCCCTAGAACTATTTTATGTTTAATTCACTCTCCACTCCCCATACACACATACTCCTGCCAGCATCTCAACATTTCTCCATAATCTATCACTCACAGACTTACCTGCATAATTTCATTCCTTACTGATTGTCACCCTGACAAGCCACTCTTGTGTCTCTACCCGCTCCGTTCACCCTTCGGGCTCACTCCTCTCCCCCTACCCTGCCCCCATTTCCCACCTGCCCCCAGTACTCCTATATTTATTCCCCTATAGCCACACCCACAGCTCACTCACACCAATCACACTATCAAAACAATTATCACCCCTCACCACTATTATCTTAACACACCCTTGTGATTATTTTTTTACCTCAACTCTTAACCCCTCTTGTGTCAACCTCTACCTATCTAATTACTCTCCTACCAGCTTACGACACTTTACTATCCTTTCCTATCACACTTCTGTAACATACACAATGTCTACATCAACACTCACACACCCACTACAAATCTTCCTCTTACTCTTTCTCTTACCTACACTAATTTCTGCCTATCTCCTAACATCTTACGAACAACCTTTATATTCTACACTTCTCTTCCCCTCTAAACAAACCTCCACCCCACCATTAATTAGTCACCAAACATTTATTAACCTCATATCCAAACCAAGCTACCTACTTGCCAAATATCATAGACTATCTCATATAAAGTATACCAAACAAAATGCTAGAAAAGCAATTGACTTCTTCTATAAGCCTCTTCACCTTAAACACATAATACTCCAACACCTATTACTAGATGGGGACATTCACCCAAACCCAGGCCCAAACTATACCCTAAACACTCCAAACTGCAATCCAAACAAAACTAATACCCCTACCACCAAACCACCTAACTCACTATCTATAGCTCACCTCAATATTCACAGCATTGGCAATAAAATTGCTCAACTTCATGCCCTTTTAGATGTCCACTTATTTGATATGTTATGCTTATCCGAAACTTGGCTAAAACCTACTGTAAAGGACAATGAAATCACCCCACCAGGTTACAATATAATCAGACTTGACCGCACAGCCAAAAGAGGAGGAGGGGTAGCTATCCACAGGTTACTACTCTAAACCTGAACCCACCGTCAGACAATAGTGCTGAAATACTTATCACCAAACTGCTAATCAACTCTTATAAGACCATAAACATTATCTGTATATACCTTCCCCCTGGCAATAATATTAGTACACTTGAAAATATCCTTAACTGGCTTTCCACCAATCTTCCACAAGAAACCTTAGTCCTAGGAGACTTCAATATAGACTGGATGACCTGCTGTAATATCCACCCTACCACCCATATTAACCTTTATGGCTTCACACAAACTATTAATGCCCCCACCAGAACTAATAGAACCAACAGCAAAGAAAGTACCTTGGACTGGATACTTACTAATAATCCTCATCAAATGTATAAATCAGGGACCCTCCCAGATGACCTCAGTGACCATTCACTAACCTATATTATCAGACATAAGACCAACCTAACTCTCCCTCTCTCCTACAGAACTATACGCACCAAAAAGCATTTTAATGCAGAACTTTTCCAAGCTGAACTTAAACAATGTAATTGGTCACCATTAAAATATCTTCCACTCAATGAAGCCGTAGAATACTTTAACACTACATTCCTAACAATCCTGAATCATCACGCCCCATCACGCTCAGTTAGAAATAAAACTAAACCAGCACCTTGGCTCACCAATAATACTAGGCAAAAAATCCTTCTTAGAAATAAATCCTGGGCAAAATGGCGTGCTACTAAAAGTCCTTCAGATCACCAAACCTTTAAATATCATAGAAATAACACCAAAAAAGCCATTCTATCAGACAAAAAGAACTTCTTCCTTCAAACACAGCAAATCTACCACAACGCACCTCAAAACTTTTGGACCAGCATTAACAAACTCCTTCACCCAGGTCAATCAATCACTCCCAACCCACTTGGCTCTAACCCTGACAACCCCTTACAAACGGCTAATGCCTTTAATTCTTTTTTCACTGATGCTATCAAAAATCTTGCTAGCCGTCTTTCTCCCGATACCTCAAATCTTCCTACTTCAACCACTACCCCACCTCCTCCATTTTATTTTCAACCAGTGTCTACTTCCTTTATTTGTTCCCTTCTCCTAAAATTAAAACCTACCACCACATCAGCTGACCAACTCCCTGCCAAATTCTTGCAAAAAGGAGCTAAAGCCATCGCTTTCCCCATTTCTATACTAATCAAAAGAACCATAAATGAAGGAACTATCCCATCTATATGGAAAATTTCCCATATCATTCCACTACATAAAGGGGGACACTCCAATGACTATTCTAACTTCCGCCCAATAGCTCTGCTATCTCCCCTTGCAAAAATAATTGAAAAATGTATCCATAAACAACTACTCTCACACCTTCTCAACTATGACTTACTTGCCAACTGCCAACATGGTTTCAGACCTTTCCACAGTACCACCACTGCCCTGCTATCCTTCTCAGACACCATCAACAATAACCGTAACTATAATATTCTTTCCTCAGCAGTCTTCATTGACTTATCAAAAGCCTTCGACATGGTCAATCACCAACTTCTCCTGCACATATTGAAATCCCTTTCACTTGACCCCCTAACCATGAATTGGTTTAAATCTTATCTTGAAAACCGCCAGCAGGCTGTAGTGTGGAAAAATAAACTGTCTGATAATCTACCCATCTCCCTCGGTGTTCCTCAGGGATCCATTCTAGGTCCACTCCTTTTCTCCATTTATATTAATGACCTACAAGCAGCAATACCACACATCACCTGCATTCAATATGCAGATGACTCTACCATTATCTGTACAGGCTCCTCTGAAACTGAACTTAAAACTCTAACCCAAAAAGCTTTCAATACTGTAGAACAATGGTTCTTAAAGCGCTGCCTCCTTCTTAACCCCAAAAAACTAAACTTTTACTTTTCACACCAACCCGAAAATCCACCCCAATACATCTCACACTTATATCAAATGACGGCACCATCATTTGTCCCGACCTAACCACTAAACTCTTAGGAATAACAAATGACAACAACCTCAACTTTGATACCCATATAAACAACACAATAAAATCAGTGAACAAAAAACTGGGATCCCTTTACGGAATTAAGCCCTTTCTTACTCCAGTAGCTAGGACTGTTACAGCCAGAACCCACTTAATCTCAACTCTATTCTATGCCTCCCCCATATATACTAACCTTTCTAAAAACAACCTCAACAAACTGGCCACATCCTATAATAATATTGCTAGATTTGCCACAGGCTCCCCTTTCAAAACTCATCACTGTCTGAATCTAAAACAACTAGACTGGTTAGAATTTCACAATCAGCTTAAATTTCTACAGCTCCCCATAGTTCACAAGGCCCTGTATAAAACCACCCACACCCCGATACTCTCTACCCTCATTACTCCTTATAATAATAATAAAAAGAACCTACACTCCTCAGATAAACTACTTATTAATACTTCAAGATCCATTCACTCAGCAGGCGACTCCCTATACTCTAACTTGGTAGGAAAGCTATGGAATGTACAACCCTCTGAACTAACATCACAAAGTTCTCTTTCACTCTTTAAAAAGAATCTAAAACTATTCCTAAAGAAACACTGGTTATGCTCCTGTACTAAGCCTGACTAACCTCTCTCCTTCTGAACTACAACTACTCCTTACTCTATAATTGTTTTCCAAAACAAACATAATACCATGTTATTATAAATAATAAGTACGTTTACATGGATATTGTATCTTATGCACAATACCCTTGATTCCTACTGCGAATTCTATTCCTGCTAAGACTAATTATTTTGTAAATAAAAAAAAAAATTAAAAAAAAATGTTTATTTTGTAACAACTGCTTTTTATGTAATAACTTTTTTTACTTTTTGCACATTTTATCAGCTACTATTTTTATCTGTTATTACTCTTAAAGTATGTATGTATTATTACAGCAGAATGCGATCCCGATCAACAATATAGGACGTCTTCTTAAATTCAATCAACGGCAGCCAAGAATAACCAAACAAAACAGTTTATTACAGAAAATAATCCATCCAGAACCTTAGATTAAGCGCTTTCGTCTCCAACACAGAGACTTCATCAGAATCTAAGGTATAACAACACCAAGTCACTTTTATACTAACTATATTCAATTAGCTGGCATCTAATTAAATAATTGATTAATAAATTGATAAATAGCTTCTGTTTATCTTAAAAAACACCATGCTACAAAATAACATGCTAAAAAAAACTGGAGACATTGTACGGACATTTAAAAGACCTGTATGAGTAAATGATCAACAAATAAAAAACAAAAAATAAAAAAAAAAAAATAAAAAAACACACTGTATAAGTATGGGAAATACACAGTAAATAGGAAAAAGATCATGAAAAATATATGTAATATGATTGTATTAGTATACATATTGTACTGTTTAAAAATATGTATATAATTAAACAGTATGTCAAACATTAATATATACAAAAATATATAAATATATAAAAAACATTTCAAATATATATAAAAACATATAAAAAAAAATATATATGTGTGATTATGTTCAAATAAATATGTTCAAATAAATATATGTTTTTATATATTTTTCCATATATTTTTCTATATGTTTTGACATAAAAGATGAAAGGCCAAGGACTATATATACATTTAGGTGTTTAAAAATCAATTCCAATGAAATTATTTCCAATAAAATTAAATTAAATGAGAAGGTTAAACAGTTACCAACAATATATGTATTGCTAGACACATCTAGCGGTATACATCTATTCAGGTTTTTAAAATTTAGACATGTGAACAACCTTAGAAAAATATCTATAATAATATTATTCTTTGATAATTGTAATAATATTCATTTTTTGTAATGATATTCACTTTTTGTGTTTCTTGGGATCACCTGCGAGCATTTTCAATGCTGGGGTAATAGGGATGTGGTCATTAAGGCCCTTGCCACAACAAGAATCCAATCTAATCTGCCACATCATTTCTTTTAACTCCAGTTGGGTTTCCCAATCACCACCTCTCTCAAGGCATTTTATTTCCTCTATTACCCAGAATTTGAAATCTGCATTTTGGCAGACCAAAACATGTCTGTACATAGCATTATTTTCATTTTGTTTACTAATGTCTCTCATATGCTCATAAATTCTGGATCGTAGGTGTCGTTCAGTTTTCCCAACATAGTAGCTCCAGCAGATTTTACAAAAACAAGGTATACCACCCATTTTGTATAACAGCTACTGTAAGTTTTGGCAACCAGGGTTGTTCTAAGACTAGGTATTCTAATCTCCTTTTGTCCTGCTATAAATGCACATTGTGCGCATCTACCACATTTAAATGTCCCACATTTTTTATTTGCCCCGTGTGTATTATTACTTTGTTTTTCTAAGATATTCTTAATATTCCTATTCCTCCTATAACTATAACATATATCATTTTTAAATACATCAGTTTTGGTAGCATATCCCATGTCTCATTTATACATTTTCTAAGTTGACCTATCCCTTGATAATACGTGAGGGTTAATTAGGGTGTACTTTTTTCTTGATTTTTATTGTGGTAGTTACTGCCACTTCCCATTTCCTGAACACCCCCATCCACATTGTTGTTGTCTGTGTAGAAATCGCTACTCTTAACTAATAAAGGAGTATATTTTTTATCACTTCTACCCTTTTGAACCTGATATTTTACATCATATATCAAATCTGTCAGATATCCTCTTTCCTGAAACATTTTGCCAACAAATTCAAGCTCTACCATAAATTCAATATCATCTGAAATCATCCTCGCCATCCTAATCATTTGTCCCTTTATAATATTCTTTTTAGTACATAAGGATGGTCACTATCAAAATGTAGATAAGCGTTAGAAAAATGTTCCTTTCTATATATATTGGATTTGTAACACTTATTTACATAGTCCTTGTCTAACCTCACATCCAAAAAATGAATAAAATCTGTTCCAATATCATGTTTAAATTCTAAAAATGTCGTAGTATGATTAATATAAACAATAAATTCATCTATCTTGTCAATTGGCCCCTTCCAAACAACAAAAATATCATCTGAAAATCTATAATATTTACTAATGTACCTATAATAATCAGACAGAAATATAAACTTTCTTTCCCAATATAACATAATTATATTTGCATAAATAGGGGCACATGCGGAGTCCATTGCCACTCCTTCTTTTTGATGAAAATATTCGCCTTGAAAGTATGCATAATTATATTTCAAGACTAACTCCATATTTTCTAGTACTAACCTAAATTCATCATTAGTTACCAACTTGGTTTCAGTTAAAATCTCTTCAAACCATGTCATTCCTATATCTTGTGGTATGACAGAAAACAAGTCTCTCACGTCTATTGTGATAAAAATACTATAATTTGTATATAAACATTCTCCCAGCTTCTTCAAAAAATCCCAGGAGTCAACTAAAATATGATCATATTTCTTGTAGAACTGCTTCAATTTTGAATCAACATATATGGCCAACGGTTGCATTTTAGAACCCTGAGACGAGACAATAGGTCTCATAGGTGGGTCATATACAGATTTATGGATTTTCAGTATACCAAAAACGGCTGGGATAACTGGTTTTGGGACTCTAAGGAAGTTGTAGAGATCCATGTCAATCAAACCCTGTAGTAGGTTGTCTTCCAATACTAAATCAATTTGTCTGTATGATATATTGATTTCATTTCTAGAAACTCTACTATATTGTTTATCATTATCTAAAATATCCTTTATCCTAGTCGTATAGTCCCATTTATCCATGAATACCACACCCCCACCTTTGTCCGGTTTCATAACTCTTATTTTATCATCTTCACTCAACTCTTTCAATAATTTTGTTTCAACCTCAGTCAGGTTCCTAACTGGTTTTGTATTATACAAATTCACCATACGTATCCTCCTAGTTACACATCTCTCAAAATTCATAATTTCATTATGTATTGGGCCGAAAGAAGAAGAAGATTGGGAGATTAAATGTACTAGCTCTCTTTAGTATATTTTCCTTACTTGTAATATTCCTGTCTTTAAACATGTGAAGAAAATTTAATTTTCTCGTAAAAAGTTTAATATCCAACAAAACATTTTCTATTCCAGGAATGTTGGTAGGTACAAAAGTAAATCCTTTAATAAATAGGTTAAAATAATCTTCAGTAACCTGCTTGTCGGTATAATTGAATATATTGTAATTCCTACAAGTACAGATAATATTATGCCTATTTTCATCTATTGGAACATCAATTCCAATATCACCAATACTGGTATTGAACACTGAATTCTCATGTGTTATCTGTGTAATCTCCCCATATGTTGAATGTTGTTGTTCTCCATCACCTGTGCATATGTGGGTGGTTGCATTCGGTTCCGTAACCTCTCTGACCTCCTGGGTTCCTCTAGGTCTAAAGGGATCTCTTCCCTAACAGTATTAGCACTATCCCCACAACTAGTAAAATGCTGTTCTCCTTCGTTATCATCATATTCGTGGTGTGCATAATACTGTTGTTCCCTACCAAAATAGTCATGCTGTCGTCTACCCCTTCTATTTTCTCCATATTGATTAAAATGTGTAAAATTCCTATTATTGTATCTCTCATTTCCCCTCCAATTTGTGTTTTTGTTGGTATTACTTCTGTAATTATGATATGTATTATTTTTAGACTCGACATAGTATGCCATACCTTTTTCATACACAGCCAAATCCCTTTCCAACTTTAACATTTTCCTGTTAATATTACTATTGGTCATATTATCTACATCACATAGTATTCTCAAATAAACATTCTTATGTTCATCTACTTGAAATAACAAATCAGTACTGATGCAATCATACAATACATCTGTATCTTTTTTAAGTGTCTCCATATTTTTAGTGTTTAATTTTATCATTTCTTTTAAAACTGCCAGCCCACAGTTGTTTAAAATGTCACAAATAGTTTTAAAAAAATCCTTGTCTTCTTTAGCACAATTAGGAAATTTATTAAGTCTTAGTCCTTTTGGTATAATTTTCTCTTCCAAACATTTTTCAAAATACCAATTCTCAATAACCAATGATTTATACTTGGTTAACAAAGATTTAAAAGTCTTACATGAATCCTTGTAGGTAGAACCACCTCGTTTTTCTTTGCCCTTCTCCCTATTATTGACTTTAAACGATCTGTTAATCCATGTCTGAAAATCCAGGTTCCTATACTTCTCCGGTATCTCCTGCCCTTCAAAAACATGGTCAATGACATTTTTGTTAGCCAGAATGCCCCTAGAAGCCCTCTGGCCATGTTCTTGTACATGAACCATTTCTCGTCGCTCAATTTCGGTGTTTGACGTCATTCTACTTGTGCCAGCCCTCATTGGACTACTCTGTGCACAAGGAATACTATTACCAGAACCAAGTAATCCAGTGACAGTCTGAGAATGGATTTGGATAACCCTGATAAGTTCAGACAAGAGGCTGCTACTGTCCATATTAGAGACTCCTCGTATACGGGTTCGCACACAATTTAAAGACGAAAACTAGTAACCAAACTTCCACACAAATTCTCACAGCAGAATGCGATCCCGATCAACAATAAAGGACGTCTTCTTAAATTCAATCAATGGCAGCCAAGAATAACCAAACAAAACAGTTTATTACAGAAAATAATCCATCCAGAACCTTAGATTAAGCGCTTTCGTCTCCAACACGGAGACTTCATCAGAATCTAAGGTATAACAACACCAAGTCACTTTTATACTAACTATATTCAATTAGCTGGCATCTAATTAAATAATTGATTGATAAATTGATAAATAGCTTCCATTTATCTTAAAAAACACCATGCTACAAAATAACATGCTAAAAAATACTGGAGACATTGTACGAACATTTAAAAGACCTGTATGAGTAAATGATCAACAAATAAAAAACAAAAAATAAAAAAAATAAATAAATAAACACACTGTATAAGTATGGGAAATACACAGTAAATAGGAAAAAGATCATGAAAAATATATGTAATATTATTGTATTGTATTAGTATACATATTGTACTGTTTAAAAATATGTATATAATTAAACAGCATGTCAAACATTAATATATATAAAAAAATATAAATATATAAAAAACTTTTCAAATATATATAAAAAATATATCAAAAAATATATATATGTGTGATTATGTTCAAATAAATATGTTCAAATAAATATATGTTTTTATATATTTTTCCATATATTTTTCCATATGTTTTGACATAAAAGATGAAAGACCAAGGACTATATATACATTTAGGTGTTTAAAAATCAATTCCAATGAAATTGGAGTTAAAAGAAATGATGTGGCAGCTTAGATTGGATTCTTGTTGCGGCAAGGGCCTTAATGACCACGTCTCTATTACCCCAGCATTGAAAATGCTCGCAGGTGATCCCAAGAAACACAAAAAATGAATATCATTACAAAAAATGAATATTATTACAATTATCAAAGAATAATATTATTATAGATGTTTTTCTAAGGTTGTTCACATGTCTAAATTATAAAAACCTGAATAGATGTATACCGCTAGATGTGTCTAGCAATACATATATTGTTGGTAATAGTTTAACCTTCTCATTTAATTTAATTTTATTGGAAATAATTTCATTGGAATTGATTTTTAAACACCTAAATGTATATATAGTCCTTGGTCTTTCATCTTTTATGTCAAAACATATGGAAAAATATAAAAAAAACATATATTTATTTGAACATATTTATTTGAACATAATCACACATATATATATTTTTTGATATTTTGTTTATATATATTTGAAATGTTTTTTATATAATGATATTTTTTTATATATATTAATGTTTGACATACTGTTTAATTATATACATATTTTTAAATAGTACAATATGTATACTAATACAATAATATTACATATATTTTTCATGATCTTTTTCCTATTTACTGTGTATTTCCCATACTTATACAGTGTGTTTTTTTATTTATTTTTTTTTTATTTTTTGTTTTTTATTTGTTAATCATTTACTCATACAGGTCTTTTAAATGTTCGTACAATGTCTACAGTATTTTTTAGCATGTTATTTTGTAGCATGGTGTTTTTTAAGATAAACGGAAGCTATTTATCAATTTATTAATCAATTATTTAATTAGATGCCAGCTAATTGAATATAGTTAGTATAAAAGTGACTTGGTGTTGTTATACCTTAGATTCTGATGAAGTCTCAGTGTTGGAGACGAAAGCGCTTAATCTAAGGTTCTGAATGGGTTATTTTCTGTAATAAACTGTTTTGTTTGGTTATTCTTGGCTGCCGTTGATTGAATTTAAGAAGACGTCCTTTATTGTTGATCGGGATCACATTCTGCTGTGAGAATTTGTGTGGAAGTTTGGTTACTAGTTTTCGTCTTTAAATTGTGTGCGAACCAGTATACGAGGATCTCTAATATGAACAGTAGCAGCCTCTTGTCTGAACTTATCAGGGTTATCCAAACCCATTCTCAGACTGACACTGGATTACTTGGTTCTGATAATAGTATTCCTTGCGCACAGAGTAGTCCAACGAGGGCTGGCGCGAGTAGGATGACGTCAGACACCGAAATTGAGCGACGAGAAACGGTTCATGTACAAGAACATGGTCAGAGGTCTTCTAGGGGCATTCTGGCTAACAAAAATGTTGTTGACCATGTTTTTGAAGGGTAGGAGATACTGGAGAAGTATAGGAACCTGGATTTTCAGACATGGATTAACAGATCGTTTAAAGTCAATAATAGGGAGAAGGGCAAAGAAAAACAAGGTGGTTTTACCTACAAGGATTCATGTAAGACTTTTAAATCTTTGCTAAACAAGTATAAATCATTGGTTATTGAGAATTGGTATTTTGAAAAATGTTTGGAAGAGAAAATTATACCAAAAGGACTAAGACTTAATAAATTTCCTAATTGTGCTAAAGAAGACAAGGATTTTTTTAAAACTATTTGTGACATTTTAAACAACTGTGGGCTGGCAGTTTTAAAAGAAATGATAAAATTAAACACTAAAAATATGGAGACACTTAAAAAAAAGATATTGATGTATTGTATGATTGCATCAGTACTGATTTGTTATTTCAAGTAGATGAACATAAGAATGTTCATTTGAGAATACTATGTGATGTAGATAATATGACCAATAGTAATATTAACAGGAAAATGTTAAAGTTGGAAAGGGATTTGGTTGAGTATGAAAAAGGTATGGCATACTATGTCGAGTCTAAAAATAATACATATCATAATTACAGAAGTTATAGCAATAAAAACACAAATTGGAGGGGAAATGAGAGATACAATAATAGGAATTTTATACATTTTAATCAATATGGAGAAAATAGAAGGGGTAGATGACAGCATGACTATTTTGGTAGGGACCAACAGTATTTTGCACACCACGAATATGATGCTAATGAAGGAGAACAGCATTTTACTAGTTGTGGGGATAGTGCTAATACTGTTAGGGAAGAGATCCCTTTAGACCTAGAGGAACCCAGGAGGTCAGAGAGGTTACGGAACCGAATGCAACAACCCACATATGCACAGATGATGGAGAACAACAACATTCAACATATGGGGAGATTACACAGATAACACATGAGAATTCAGTGTTCAATGCCAGTATTGGTGATATTGGAATTGATGTTCCAATAGATGAAAATAGGCATGATATTATCTGTACTTGTAGGAATTACAATATATTCAATTATTCAGGTTACTGAAGATTATTTTAACCTATTTATTAAAGGATTTACTTTTGTACCTACCAACAGTCCTAGAATACAAAATGTTTTGTTGGATATTAAACTTTTTACGAGAAAATTAAATTTTCTTCACATGTTTAAAGACAGGAATATTACAAGTAAGGAAAATATACTAAAGAGAGCTAATACATTTAATCCCCCAATACATAATGAAATTATGAATTTTGAGAGATGTGTAACTAGGAGGATACGTATGGTGAATTTGTATAATACAAAACCAGTTAGGAACCTGACTGAGGTTGAAACAAAATTATTGAAAGAGTTGAGTGAAGATGATAAAATAAGAGTTATGAAACCGGACAAAGGTGGGGTTGTGGTATTCATGGATAAATGGGACTATACGACTAGGATGAAGGATATTTTAGATAATGATAAACAATATAGTAGAGTTTCTAGAAATGAAATCAATATATCATACAGACAGATTGATTTAGTATTGGAAGACAACCTACTACAGGGTTTGATTGACATGGATCTCTACAACTTCCTTAGAGTCCCAAAACCAGTTATCCCAGCCATTTTTGGTATACAGAAAATCCATAAATCTGTATATGACCCACCTATGAGACCTATTGTCTCGTCTCAGGGTTCTAAGACGCAACCGTTGGCCATATATGTTGATTCAAAATTGAAGCAGTTCTACAAGAAATATGATCATATTTTAGTTGACTCCTGGGATTTTTTGAAGAAGATGGGAGAATGTTTATATACAAATGATAGTATTTTTATCACAATAGATGTGAGAGACTTGTTTTCCGTCCTACCACAAGATATAGGAATGACATGGTTTGAAGAGATTTTAACTGAAACCAAGTTGGTAACTAATGATGAATTTAGGTTAGTACTAGAAAATATGGAGTTAGTCTTGAAATATAATTATGTGTACTTTCAAAGCGAATATTTTCATCAAAAAGAAGGAGTGGCAATGGGCTCCGCATGTGCCCCTATTTATGCAAATATAATTATGTTATATTGGGAAAGAAAGTTTTTATTTCTGTCTGATTATTATAGGTACATTAGTAAATATTATAGATTTTTAGATGATATTTTTGTTGTTTGGAAGGGGCCAATTGACAAGATAGATTAATTTATTGTTTATATTAATCATACTACGACATTTTTAGAATTTACACATGATATTGGAACAGATTTTATTCATTTTTTGGATGTGAGGTTAGACAAGGACTATGTAAATAAGTGTTACAAATCCAATATATATAGAAAGGAACATTTTTCTAACGCTTATCTACATTTTGATAGTGACCATACTTATGTACTAAAAAAGAATATTATAAAGGGACAAATGATTAGGATGGTGAGGATGATTTCAGATGATATTGAATTTATGGTAGAGCTTGAATTTGTTGGCAAAATGTTTCAGGAGAGAGGATATCCGACAGATTTGATATATGATGTAAAATATCAGGTTCAAAAGGGTAGAAGTGATAAAAAATATACTCCTTTATTAGTTAAGAGTAGCGATTTCTACACAGACAACAACTATGTTGATGGGGGTGTTCAGGAAATGGGAAGTGGCAGTAACTACCACAATAAAAATCAAGAAAAAAGTACACCCTACTTAACCCTCACGTATTATCAAGGGATAGGTCAACTTAGAAAATGTATAAATGAGACGTGTTATGTTTAGGGAAATGGCTACCAAAACTGATGTATTTAAAAATGATATATGTTATAGTTATAGGAGGAATAGGAATATTAAGAATATCTTAGAAAAACAAAGTAATAATACACACAGGGCAAATAAAAAATGTGGGACATTTAAAAGTGGTAGATGCGCGCAATGTGCATTTATAGCAGGACAAAAGGAGATTAGAATACTTAGTCTTTGAACAACCCTGGTTGCCAAAACTTACAGTAGCTGTTATACAAAAGGGGTGGTATACCTTGTTTTTTGTAAAATCTGCTGGAGTTACTATGTTGGGAAAACTGAACGACACCTACGATCCAGAATTTATGAACATATGAGAGACATTAGTAAACAAAATGAAAATAATGCTATGTACAGACATGTTTTGGTCTGCCAAAATGCAGATTTCAAATTCTGGGTAATAGAGGAAGTAAAATGCCTTGAGAGAGGTGGTGATTGGGAAACCCAACAGGAGTTAAAAGAAATGATGTGGCAGCTTAGATTGGATTCTTGTTGCGGCAAGGGCCTTAATGACCACGTCTCTATTACCCCAGCATTGAAAATGCTCGCAAGTGATCCCAAGAAACACAAAAAATGAATATCATTACAAAAAAATGAATATTATTACAATTATCAAAGAATAATATTATTATAGATGTTTTTGTAAGGTTGTTCACATGTCTAAATTATAAAAACCTGAATAGATGTATACCGCTAGATGTGTCTAGCAATACATATATTGTTGGTAATAGTTTAACCTTCTCATTTAATTTAATTTTATTGGAAATAATTTCATTGGAATTGATTTTTAAACACCTAAATGTATATATAGTCCTTGGTCTTTCATCTTTTATGTCAAAACATATAGAAAAATATATGGAAAAATATATAAAAACATATATTTATTTGAACATATTTATTTGAACATAATCACACATATATATATTTTTTGATATTTTTTTATATATATTTGAAATGTTTTTTATATATTTATATGTTTTTATATATATTAATGTTTGACATACTGTTTAATTATATACATATTTTTAAACAGTACAATATGTGTACTAATACAATAATATTACATATATTTTTCATGATCTTTTTCCTATTTACTGTGTATTTCCCATACTTATACAGTGTGTTTTTTCATTTTTTTTTTATTTATTTATTTTTTTTTTTATTTTATTTGTTGATCATTTACTCATACAGGTCTTTTAAATGTTCGTACAATGTCTCCAGTATTTTTTAGCACGTTATTTTGTAGCATAGTGTATTTTAAGATAAACGGAAGCTATTTATCAATTTATTAATCAATTATTTAATTAGATGCCAGCTAATTGAATATAGTTAGTATAAAAGTGACTTGGTGTTGTTATACCTTAGATTCTGATGAAGTCTCCGTGTTGGAGACGAAAGCGCTTAATCTAAGGTTCTGGATGGATTATTTTCTGTAATAAACTGTTTTGTTTGGTTATTCTTGGCTGCCGTTGATTGAATTTAAGAAGACGTCCTTTATTGTTGATCAGGATTGCATTCTGCTGTGAGAATTTGTGTGGAAGTTTGGTTACTAGTTTTCGTCTTTAAAATGTATGTATTATTATTATTTCTATTTTTTATTTTTGGAGCTTTTCTCCCTGGGCCTCTACTGAAAATGGACATGCATCCAGCTAGACTAGCCCGGTCAACAAATGTAAAGTAAAAAATAAATAAAATAAAATAAAATAAATAAACATGAGAAGAAAGCATCGGAAATGCACAACTATGAATTCTAAGAAAGACGAAACTTTAAAACAAGGAAGCAAGCAAAAATGTTCAGAAGGCAATGGAGGATTTCAATGGACAAAGCACAAACAGAAAAACAAACCTCTGCATTAAGAAACATAACTAAAATAAAAACAAAAAAAAAAAACGTTTCCAGTGTTTTTGCAGGGGAGTAAGCCCTCCTGCACCACCATGTGAAAGTCTGCACACCCCACACCCCCTGCAAACTATATATACCAACTCTGAGATTGTACTACAGTAGAGAAAATGATTAATTTTTCAGTCCTCACTGTATCAAGATCTCTAGTCACAATCATGAAACATGAGATTTCTCTCTTACATATTATCTTACACTGAAGAAGATGACTTTCTGATTTTTCCATGATTTCCATTGAAATTCTGTAGTGCCTTCCAGACATGTGTATCTATATATATATATATATATATATATATATATATATATATATATATATATATATATATATATCTATATATATATATATATATATATATATATATATATATGTATATATATATATATATATATATATATATATATATATATATATATATATATATATATATATATATATATATATATATATATATATATATATATATATATATATATATATATATATATATATATATACATACATATATATATATATATATATATATATATATATATATATATATATATATATATGGGTCTGCCTGATAACACTGACATGCCAAAACACCGACAACGAAATAATCGACATGACAAAACCGAAAAAAAAGAAAGTTCAAAAACACAAAACTTCACATGCCCGACAAACCACAATCCCGACAATCAACAAATACCTTTCCCGAAAACACACACACAACACAAACACACCAAAAACCTTACAAACCTACACTAAACCTTACATACACAACTATCTATGCACTAACCTTAACCCAAACCCTAGCCCTAAGGTCCGTCACTATCGCACATTTACCTTACCCACACCCTAACCCTAACTCACTTAATCTGCCCCTAACCCTTAACTCTGCCACTATCACACACTTACCTTACCCGGACCCTAACCATAACTCACTTAATCCACCCCTAACCCTCAAGTCCCTCACTATCGCACACTTACCTTACCCACACCCTAACCCTAACTCACTTAACCCACCCCTAAACCTAAAGTCCGTCACTATTGCACACTTACCTGACCCGCACCCTACCCTAACGCCCGTCAATATCACATACTTACCTTACCCACACCCTGACCCTAACGTCCGTCCCTATCACACACTTAACATGTCGGTGTTCTCAGCATCAGGATTCTCAACTGTCAGTCTTCTCCATTGTTGATCTTCTGGTGTCAGTGTTCTCGTCATCGGCGTTTACAACTTTCGGCGTTTTCAGGTAGACCCATATATATCTATCTATGTATATATATATATATATATATATAGATATAAATATATATATTTTACAAACTATTAAAATATTTTTTTTTATTTATTTTATTTTATTTTACATTTGTTGACCAGGGTAGTCCAACTGGATACATGTCCATTTTCAGTGGATGCCCGAGGAGAAAAGCTCCAAACTTACAAACAGATAAAGACAAGCGAGTTGCAGTATATGCACAAACATATTGTATTAACATGCAAGTAAAATCTCCCATTTCAAGCCTATGAAGAATACAGTTTATATTCAGAAATATATACAAATATGTTACAGTTTTTTTCTTATTAAACCTATAGGTGCAGCTTATATACAGAGTATCTGCAAATATGTTACAGTTTCTCTTTTCAAAGCTTTTAGTGCAAGAGGTTAGTCGCTGTGAATAAAAAATTGCAGGGATATGGAAGTAGATGAGGCTTTAGTCAGGGTTAGAGCAAGGACATAACTGGTGAGTTTTAAAATACTGGGTTAGATTCTTTTTTTAACGGATTAAGGGAGGGGTTCAGAGTAAGATCAGATGGGAGCGAATTCCAGGTTTTGCTAACTGAGTTTACAAACAAAGATTCTCCCGTTAGGTTGCTAGCTTTAACAGATTGAACCAAAAGTTTTGTAGTGGAATGAAGTGACCTAACATTTTTGTAGGGATGGATAATATTTTTAAGTGAGGATGTTTTTTCTGGATGGTTAATAACCTTAAATGCTACAGTAAGTTGACTATATTGAATTAGCCTGGGGAGTTCTAGCCAACATAATACAAAAACACGAGTTGAACTGAAAACCAAAAAAACACAATTCGGAGCTCAGTACAAAGACTGCAAAACTCTTTTATTTATGCTTCTGGTACCTCGGCTCAATGCCTTCAAGGAATAATAAACGATGCTAGCCAACCTAAGAGGTTTAGGTTTTGACAATAATGTGTCCTGTAGGGAGTTCTTGTAGCAAACCTGGCAATTTGATTGTAGCAGCTAGAGAGTTTGCTGAGATTGGTTTTGTTCAAGTTAGTGAGTATTGGCAAGGCATAGAGTAGAGTTGAAAGCAGATGGGTACAGGAATTGACAGTCCTATCTAGAGGGGTAAGAAAAGATTGTTTTTGTATAGGGAGCCAAGTTTTTTATTAACGGTTTTAATAGTTTGGTTTACGTGCTTATCATATTTGAGGTTGCTGTCTATTATAACACCCAGGAGTTTGGTATACATATCTGGTGAGATTATGGTCCCATTGTTAGATGTTATAGTAAACAAAGTTTGAGAGGATTTGCGAGTAGGGAAGAAGAGCAATAGCTTTGTTTTATTAGTTTTTAATATCATCTGTTGATTAGAGATCCAGTTTTCCACTGTAGTAAAGGTTTTCTGGGTTAAGCTAAGGAGATCTGTAGGGGTAGAGGCTAAGCAAACTGGGTCTATATCATATGAGTGAATTGCACAAATTGCGAACACTTATAATATCGAATGTACCAGACCTTGAACTTCCTATTAGCCCCCTACACCCCCCGGCAAATATATATTCCAACTCTGAGATCGCACTATAGTGAGGAAAGGGCAAATATCCCATTCTTCACTGTACCACAATCTCAGAAAAAGCACTTTGAGGTCCAGTACATTCAATATTATGAGCGTTCACAATTTGTGTGATTCGCTCATATGATATAGACCCGAGCAAGGGTGGAGTCATCAGCATATTGTATACAGGTTGCATCTGGGATTACAGTGTGGAGGTCATTGATAAAGAGGGAGAAAAGCCATGCAGTGAACAGTCACATCCTGTACTCTAGCTCAAAGGGGTGATAACGTGCCAGCACTAAACTACTAGACATGGGAGTATCATCTTCACCTCACACCCTGTCAGGAATCTTTTATTATACCACCTGCATGCCCATGCAAGCAATCCATATATTCATGAGGAAGTGAGACCCTGCTTACCATAAAGGGTCCTTTGAAAAAAAAGCCCATCCAACTAGATCTCAGGCTATATTCCCTCAAGACCCAGCCCACCTTTTCTTACCATAGGCCTACAATCCTAGAAGCTTGATGAGCTTCTTGTCCTTCTCTTCTATTTACTGCAACTATTACTTCTAAGCATCCATGCCAATGACTTCCTGGTTGTTGGGAGGGATGGAGGAAAAAAGAACAATGTAGTCAGTTGACCAACTACCTTTATGGTGGTCAGGGATTGTTGGTGTTCCACAGCAGTCAGAGACAGATAATGCACATAACAAAACTATTAACATTTACAATTTCTGCAGTGAAATGACAAAAACACCCCCTTTTTGTATTAGTACACTGTCAGAAGCTAACAAGTGTTAATTATAGCTCTGAACCTGCATACACTGAAAACAGTTGCATAAGCTTTTGAAAAGTATGCACAGCCAAAACCCTGGGTAACTAATTAGCATAAAATCTGAATATTGTATATCATATAACCCAGCAGTTGTTTACTTTAGGAAATACCATCATGGTTTGATCAAATGTGAATGAGATTGACTTGACTGATATCCCAATGAGGCTGTCAGTAAGTGGTTGGCACATTTTTGTACTTGTTATTCTAATTCTGTACTTTTTGGATATACAAAAAAGTTAAGAGGTTAAAGTGTATAAACTGAAGCTTTAATATAATGGTCCTTATTGACTCAATGTCAGTGAAAAGATGGGAGCACACATCCAGCAAGGAGGCTGCCACCCACTGGTGTGTGCCAGGGGCATATGCTTTTTTTTTACTCTCATTTTGTTAAGAACAACTTGATTTACAGGAACATTTATTTCTTGAAAAACAAGAGTTCTAGCATTATAAGGTTTTCCCACGTCACAACAGGGGTGATATTTGCTACTGCACATCCTGATGTTTCCTAATATAAGCAATCAGTCATAACCCTTTCTACTTCCAGTAGGATTATGGGATACTACTCAGAAGAACAAATTAAAAAAACTGACAGTGGCAAAAAGTAATATAAAAATATAAACATATTATCAAAGACCTTATATAAATGTAAAGACTTTAATGGATGATATTGCAAAAATCTACACTGCAGAGTCATTTATTTTTGCATTTGAAAAAGGGCTATGCAACTTTCTTTAAGTTATTGGTACCAATAGTACATTGATCATGTAGTCTGGTTTCATGTTTACTAAACAGCTTCAAAACTTTATGCAATGGGGAAATTCAGAAAATCATATGACGGGGTAAATTCAACCTGAAGGTTGAAATAGGTACATAGAGTGAAGGGTAAATCAAGCCTGAAATTAGGTGTGCACCTTCAAAACAGGCGCAGATATGAGGTTTGATGCTGAATTGTTTTATTCAGCGACCTTCCAACAGATAAACATATATAAGTTGATTACAGGCAGTAGAAAAATCATACATTTTTGATACAAGCCAGGAGAGCTGTCAGTAGTGATTCTAGAATTTGTTGACTGGTTGTATGAATAAACATGTTAAACTTTGTGGCACACTGCAGATAAATTAGAAAGTCAAAGGAAAAAGCATGCTTTTGACATTAAGTCCTAAAAATGGGTATTCTATCAGTGCAGCACAATTTTCCAACAAAAATATAATCCTTTGGATTTATAAAGAAACCTGTTGCATGCAGTAAGAACTGCAGCCTAAAGGAGCTGTTTCCAAGATCATGGAAAATGCAGTTCAGGGACATACTTAGCAGCAATGAGGAAAGACCACATTATCAGCTAATTTGTATATCTCTCTGAATCGTGATGTTACCTCTAGTACTAATCAGCACTTTCCTGTGGTAATCACATCTGTCAGCCCATGCAATACATTGGCACAGATACCATCTCCATTCTAAGTTACTCTCCTACATACATGCCCACATTGAAACATGCACACATAGACACACCATTATACCCTTACCTTTCCCCTAAGTTGCGGAATGTTTCTTTTTTTCTCAAATTTTTTTTTTATTTTTCAAAAACATTTGAATGAATTCCATAGTATTTATACACAACATCTTAAATAACTATGTACACCATTTACATTAGCCTGACACTAACAGATCTTAAGGCATATAGTTCCTTTATAAGTATGTCCAATCCATTATCAGAGTGTCTGATCAATTATTGTATAGTGTCAACGATAAGACTTTTCCCCAAGGGTTGTTGATAAATGGCTTTGGATAAATTCTTAGTTCTTTAATTTTAATTTCTAATAATGCTGTGGTCTTCAGTAGGCTGTAGAAGTCTTCCAAAGTTCATATTGTGTTTGTATTATATCTTCTTGTTACACACTTCCTTGAAATTGCAAGTATAGTCCATATTAGATACATGTTTGACCTATTCAAATGAGGACCTTCATTCACATTTAATAATACAAGAACTTTAGTTAAATAAAATGATTCAGTAAATAAAAGTTGTAGAAAGTTATTAATACCATTCAAAATGACATAATTTTCACACAATCAAAGAAAATGTGGTTCCAATCTGCATTGTGTACTTGCTCACATCTCCAACATATTCCTTTTATGGAAGAACTAATTTTATTATTTCTGTCTGGGGTTAAGAATGCTCTGTGGAAGCATTTACAATTAAAAACTTTCCAGTATTGTGTGAAGGATGTATATTTTATAAATAATAAGATATTTGTTTTAATATCTTCGGTTATCTGTATTGAGTGTCCTTCTGTTATATATTTCCAATATGAGGTTTTGGGTGTTGTTTTATAGCTTATCAATGTTTTGTAAAATTTTGAAATACTGTTTCCCATGTCAAAGTCATTATTTATGATTTCATATATGTATTTCGTAAATTTAGGAATTTCTTTAAATGAAGAATTGTTAATTATTCTACTTAAATCTTGAGAATGTGACAGAATACTCTGTAAAGTTAGCCAGTCCTACTGTAGAGTTTTGTATGTTGTTTTTTTATTTCTTGCATATGTAAACATTTTAGTTCTTTGATACA
Organism: Protopterus annectens; assembly: GCF_019279795.1. NCBI lineage: Eukaryota > Metazoa > Chordata > Ceratodontiformes > Protopteridae > Protopterus > Protopterus annectens. Next base: position 1,462,186,945 of record NC_056737.1, read on the forward strand.
TTGGATCCAAAAAAAACAAATCCTTTCTGTTCCCAGGAATAATTTCTCTATATATTTTATGTGGAAAGTTCTTTGTGACTATAAATGGTGTAAAAAGATCAAACCAGATTTTTAAATCTATATCTGCATTAATAATTTTCCTAAATGAGTCAATGTAATAATCATACGAGTTTTAGTGTGTTCAGTTATGTTATATTGCATACTAATACATAATATGTGCAATGACAAATTGTTTTATATATTTGAAACTTTTTTTGTAAATCAAGTTCATTTATTGATATTACAGTTAGTAATTCTTTCCAATTTGCAGAGTAATTTGGACTTATCCAATCTGAGATTGTTTTAGATATTGATGCTTTTATATATGTTTCTATATCCGCAAAGGTTAATCCTCCATGCTTCCATGGTCTGATATGATGTATTAAAGTTATTCTGTTTCTTTTGGGAAACAATAAAAATTTTATGAGGCATGAATTTATTTCTTTAAGTATATTCCTTTCTGGTAACAGTTGTATTGTCAAGGCTATATATAGGATATTGTGCAGTAAAACCATTTTTATTAACTGTAGTCTAGCTTCAAATGTTAATATTATTTTGTTCCATTTTTCCACAGAGATTTTAATTGTATTGATGGTATTATTGTAGTTATTTTAGAATAATTTGTTATCTTTGCATAACTCATTTCCTAGATATTTTAAGGTAGATTCTTGTTTCCATATGATGCGACCCCCCTTAGTCTGCAGTTCTTTTTTTTATTTAAAAATAAAAACATGATCTTGATTTATTGAAATAGAGTCCTGAAGTCATGTGAAATTTGTCAATTAATATATCTAATTCTTCTAATATCTCTTTTGTATTAGATAATGTTATTAATATGTCATCAGCAAATAGCATTACTTTAAAATTGTATTGTGCATAAATATTTATTCCTTTGATTTTTATATTGTTATGAATTGAATCTGCTAATATTTCATTAGCCAGAAAAAATAGAATCGGTGACATGGGACATCCTTGTTTTCTGCCTTTTGTTATATGTATAGCTTCAGAGGTAAAAGGACCTACTTGACATACGCTAAATTATTTGTATATACATTCTTTAGAAGATGAACAAAGGATGCAGGAAATTCAAATAGCATTAGGATTTTAAATAAATAGTTTCAATTTAGGGAATTAGAGGCTTCCTCTATATCTAAGCCAATTATGAGCATTTCTTTATTTTCTTTGTTAACATAATCTATAAGAGAAATGATCCTTTTAATATTGTCATGTGTGTGTCTATGATATATAAATCCAGTTTGATAATTATTTATTGTTTTGGATAATGGTATTTTCCTGCTGTTAGTTAATATTGTCATGAATATCTTATAGTCATTATTTAATAATGATATAGGTCTATATGAGATACAGAGGTTTGGGGATTTGTTTTCCTTTAGGATTGGTGTGATTAAGGAATATCTCCAAGATGGTGGTATTAAAGCCTGTGACTGAATTTCTAATAGAGTTTTATGGAAGAGGGATAGTATCTTTGAAGGAAAAAGTTTATATATTTCCATAACTATGCCATCTATACCTGGAGCTATATTATTTTTACTCTCTTTTATTGTATCTGTAATTTCTTTGTAGGATATGGGTGATTGCAGATCTAGTTTTAATTTTTCTGTTTTTTTTATATTAGAACATTTTTCATCTCGATTTAATTGATCGATATGTACATATTTTTTTGGAAATGTTCCATATAGAGATTTCTGTAGGCATCAAGGATGTCATCCATATCTGAGACATTTTTCCCTTTCTTTTCATGGAATATACTTTTAATGTTATTAGCTTTTGATTGTATTTTGATTCTTGTGGATAAATTACATAGATATTTGGGAGAAGTGGCCAAGGTATTAATTTTTCATTTTTCTAAAGCTAAACTAGTTTTTATGCATTCAAATTTTGTTATATTTATTGTTTAATACTTCTGCTTTCTTTTTCATCCCAAAATGATTTTGATTTTTTCAGCTTTTACTGACAAAAGTTTGGATTGTAGATCTAATAATTCAGAATCCCATTCTCTGATTCTTTTTTATACCAAGTTAGGGTTTTACCATATATGTAAGCTTTTAATGAGTCCCATATAATTATTTATCTCTGTGGTGTAATTAATATCTAAGAAGAACTGTAATTCAGATAATAACCAGGGTTTGAACTCTTTAATTTTAGTTATATATGTCGGAATTCTTGAGTTAAAAATTAATGGTTTGTACCCATTTTGAAGTTTTAGTATCAATGAATTGTGGTCTGAAAAAGGGAAGGGAGTGATTAAGCAATTAATGATTTTAGACTGTAAGTCATGGGCATCAAATATTTTACCTATTCTATTTTGGGTACCAAATCTGTGATCTTGATGGGAAAAAACAAATATTTATCATCTTTAAATTTGAAAGTATCTACAGGATGAAATGATTCTACCCACTTGTTTAAAGCTTTTGATACAGCAGATATACACAGCGGTATTTTATTTGTAGTTTCAGAAATATCAAATATACAGTTAAAATCTCCACCTAATATTAAGTTGCTTTTAAAATTATTTGAAATGAAATCCAAGTATTTTTAACAGTTCCTGTTCCAATGCCTGGGAACCAGTATAGATTGGCTAGGTTCCATATTCTTTTATTATATTTTACTATTACTAATGCCATAAGGCCTTCCTTATCTTCATACTTATAAATGGTTTATGGGTTAATCACATTTGTTTTCCATAAAATTGTTACCCCTTTTGTCTTTGTCTTATAAGTGGATTGTGCCAATATCATATATTCCTTAGGATTCCATTTGTAATTGTCATTTGTTTTGAAATGAGTTTCTTGAAGGAAGACAATTTGTGCTTTGTTCATTTTTAAATATTTCATTAAATTTGATCTTTTTCTAGGATTGTTTAAGCTATTGGTATTTAAAGATAATAAAGTTAAATCAATCTTATGTTATTTAGACTATGCATTTTTCGTTTTATTGTGACTATTAAACATTTTCCTCTGATAACTATAAAGTATATATTTGAGCTTTTAAAGGAAATTATCGGTTTTATACTTTGAGTGTTTACCAATAAAATAATGTTTTGGTTAGGCATACTAAAAATGTTTTTTTGTGAAATAAATTTAAATTAATAAATGTTAACAAAACTAAGATCTGCCATAGCCATGGAATGAAAATCTTTCTTAATCTGATGGATAAACCTAAGTCCATGAGATTATCCCTCATATCTTGACAATCCAGAACATCTGAGCTCTATAAATTGAATTATCATATGGAGAATATTTGTAATAGGAATAAGTAATACTTATGCAATTTTGAACAGATATAGTACTATTGTAGATTAGACAGAATTTTAATACAATATAAATGTCTACTTATTGTATAAGCAGTTAATATTTATATGAAAGATAGATGACAAGCAATTCAATTATAGTAAAGTAGGATGCATCATATATAAAACCACAGTAAAAGATTATAGCAGTTATTTAACATATTCACCCTTATTTATGAAGTCTTTCAAAACATTACTTAATGTAAATAGATGGTAATAATATTTATACATAATGTTTATAATGCAATGTATTTTACTGGATATATCAGAAATTATATTTCATTGTTTGCCAGCATTTAAGTAATCACTTTGTTTGTTGCTAACTAACGTAAAGCATCAAGTTTGTTTAATGTGAACATTGATGAAAGTTAGTGCATTTTAATTATCAGTGCACCCCCCCCCCCATTTCCTACACATAAGGATTTTCATATCTGTCATGTCTTATTATAAAATGAGTGAAATTATAGGTTAAAAACAACAAATTCACTTATTGTGATTAATGATTACATGTTCCCTTTCCATATTCATAAATTGCCATTTTATGGCATATACTGAAAGTTTTTAGATTTAAATGGCAACATACTATTTTGTATAATCAGCAAAGGTTAAACTGAGTGATTATTGTAAATTTAATACTATTTTTTCAGAATATGATTGTTTCATTCTGTGACATTTCAAGTTCAGGCTTCTATTGTTTTTCTTGAAGAACTTTGTCAGTTTGATGTCATGTATAAAACATTAGTTACCTTGGTAACCGCTTAAGTATTATGTATGGTCAAGATGGATTACAAAAACTACAATACAAGTTAAAGCAATTACATGACTTTTTATGCATATTTACTTATATAAGATAACCATCATGCTTCTCCTTGATGTTCAATGTAGTGTATATCATTTATAACAAGTTAAGACAGTAGTATTATTATACACAAGCTCATGTTATTAAATCCTGTCTTTAATATCTAAATTCAATAGACTGCTTCATGTTATATGACAGTTATATATTTTATGTTTATATTTACTAAAATCATACAATACATAACTATTGTGTGTTTTTTTTGGCTGTTGCTTAGTTATTTGAGAGTCCACAAGCTGTAACACTTATTATTATCTCCTTCTAAGCATGTTTATACAGTCCATAGACTTTAAATTATTGTATTGTTTCTTATTTGTTATAAGTATATTTCCATCCTTACATACACACATATCAGTACTTCAAGCATGGGCAATAATGCCCATCCAGCTTTGCCAGAATACCATTCACTAGTTCATGTGATGTGTTTCCAGGCTGTTCTTAAAATATCCAAACCAATATTTGTCCTGTTCTATTTTACCAGCCTGTTCCATGCAGTGGCCACTCTGCCAGTGAACCATTCAACACACCTTCCATTCCCACAGATATTTCCACGAAGGAAATCTGATGACTCTCTAGCACTTCCCAGTAACTCCAAACACCCCTAGAATCAGCTATCCCCATATGCCCAACACGTCCGAGCAAGCTCACCTTCCGGACCACTGCAAAGGGTACTGCACAAGATCAAGTGCTTAGTCTTTCACAATAATTCCGACTTCCACTCTTATGTAAGTCCTTAATGTGTTTGGACCAAAATACATTTTAAATATAAAACTGGGCTTATTATTTTTTTTTTTATCAACTTAATGAGCTAAACGAAGTGCTAGGATACCATCATTATGTGTACATGTGGTTTAAAACAGCCCTTTCATTATATTTTTTTAAACCAAAAATTTCATTGCTGAGAATCATCTCAGAGGCTCCTCAGAGCCGTTAAGCATTATCATCACTCTCTCTCCATTACCATAGCAACTTGGGAGCATCAGTTTCTGTTAGTGTGTCTGTGTATTGCATACCAAAGGCTCACAATGCACCTGAAGCAAAGCTTCACTTCACTGCAACTTCAAGCATAAATTCCTTCCCTTTCAGTGAGGCAGGAGCCAGGAAAAGAATGGAGAGCAAACAGATTAAAAAAAAAAAAAAAAACTCCCAACAAGCCACCACAACAAGAGAGAATTGAACTGGCAGATTAAAACTAATGCCTGTCAATCACCAGGTCTGAATGACAGGATTTCTTTGAGTTCTGTTTTAAAATTAAAATCTATGTCTTTTTTATAGGTTTCCTACTTTCAAGATACTGTTTTATGTCTTTGTATGTGTTTTTAACACTTTTTAATAAGGTATTAACAATGTTTTGTTTTAGGAGAAATGATGTAATATAATGACCAATAGGAAGCTGGGGTGATGTTTATAAGAATTGGTATGTCTATGTGAGTTTGTTCTGAAGAAGTCTGAGACTTGACGAAAGCATTTAATAAACAAGGATACTTTTTGGATTACTGCTGGTGGCCTGTTCTTGATGCTTCGTTCATCCGTTTTTGTATTTTGAGTGCCTTTGCTTTTCACTTCCAGAATTTAATTTGAGGTTTTCTAAGTCATTTTTAAAGCCATCCATCTTCAAAGATAGTTTCTGTAAGATAGATGTCATCAATTGCAGTTCTTTTTTCAAAGCAGCATCTGGGCGGCCACAGTGGTGCAGCGGTTAGCGTTGACGCCTCCCAGCAAGAGGTTCTCCCATTCGATCCTTGGCTGGGGAGCCTTCAGTGCAGAGTCTACATGTCCTCCTTGTGGTCACGTGGGTTTCCTCCGGGTGCTCCAGTTTCCTTCCACATCCCAAAGACATGCTGTAGGTGGATTGGCTACTCTAAATTGGCCCTAGGTGTGATCGTGTGCATGTGTGTTCCTTCCGTGGAAGGTTGGGCGCCGGGCTGGCAACTCAACACCATAAAACTCCACTGCCACTCATGAGCGGATAGGTGATCTATTGTAGTGACCTTTAACCAGGAAAAAGCCAAAAGGAGAATCTCGATGTGAATTCCTTGAGTTGTTCATATTCAGTGACTCAATATATCTCCAAGTTACTTGACAGGAAAATGTTTGTTTATCTCCACCAAAATTGATATTTATGCAGTTTAGTAGTTTATCTATAGATTTCTGATGTTTTAAACTTGAAAATAATAACATTTTCCTATATTATTATACTAGTTTATGGAGCTCTCAAAATTCACTGTTCTTAGTTGGCCAACTAGGCTCCACCCTCCATTGCGGAATGTTTCTGATGTGTCTTTTTATGTCTCTTGTAAATCCCAGATGACAACAGGCAGTAATGATAGACATTAGAGTTTCCTTCTTATTATTGATCAAAAACTCCATTGCGATGCTAAACATGTTGCTCTTTTAATATTTTAACTCATTCACCTTAGTGGAGCTCTGTATGTTTGTACTCTTAACTCCCAATGACTGCAACCTGAAATTTTTGACAACATGTCACACCTTTATATTTCAAACAAGTGTACATATCTTTGGAGCCATAATGATTAGTGATAAAATGTAAATAGCAAACTGCTCAGCACAAGCAAATCTTCACAGTAGCAGAATTCAATGGATTCTATATCATACACTGGATTTTGTAAGTCAGAGTGAACAATATCCCCGAAATTCAGTAAGGTTCCATGAAAAAATAGTTATTCCTGCATGGAAGCGATTTAGGAGCAGCACAGCAGTGCGCCATGCATAGTAATGAAGGTGCACTGCCTCTGCTCCATAAACGGACACAGAGCGTGGACGAGTGCAGGAGGTGTGTCTGAGAGCAGAGCTCTCACAATACACACGCCCCTGCACTCAGGAAGTGCCATTCAGCAATAACAATGAGCGAGAACACTCATAGGAGATTGCATACCTCCCAACTGTACAAATCATTACATAATGTCCACACATTTGTTGCCCATATAGTTGGCCTGTACCCAAGTTGTACCCTGAAATCATGGGATGATGTCAGGGATGAAGCCATGAAATAATGGCATTCATATTAGTGTCAGACACAAAAATCCATCAGAAAACGTATATTAAAATGAATCCTGTTACTCTAGCAACTGTCTCAAGTTTATAACAGCAATAATTAAAATATGCCCGTAGATGGACCTTATGTTGTCAAGCTTTGTCCAGATAATGTGCATTAAGAGGTTGAGAGGTATGGGGGGTTGCTAGGATGTCTGCCAGATGTGCAGATGCATGCAGGAATCCACAGCAATAAAAGAAACCTGTCCCTTCCAAGAGAAAATAGCAGTAGATTTTTTTTTTAATCAAACAGATTAAATTTGACAGTAGGTGTGTTGGTTTGCCCATTGCGTAGCTATGCATACTGTAGACTAAATGGAACAAGAAGATAAATATCAAGATACAAGTAAATGAAGCAGTAATGCAATAGTGTAGTGGTCAGAGCGTTTGCCTTACAATCAGACATTCCTGGATCGATTCTCAGTGTAGTAAATTCCATTTTCCATGTCAAATCATTTTATGAACATTTTTTTGCCATATAACCTACTAAATAACATATATTTGTAAACTGGAGTACTGCATTAAATGCAGATGTGAGGTGTCATCGTAATAATGTAAAATCCACAGATAAACAGAAGTGCCCCATACAGTTTATGTACACATGAATCAGGGATACGGATTGAAGGTATAATGTGTAATGAATGATAAATCCATACAGTGTCCAAATCCACCACCTTCCCAAGGGCCATGTTACATTTCTGCCTAAATTAGTGTGGAGGTAAGTGGGAGTACGCACTTGTAAGCAGTAATAAGCGGGTTTAAGCCCATTTGTGGAGGTAAGCAATGCGCACACAGGTAAAGCAATATTGAAGCTAACTCCCTGTAAGCATATTTAATCAGAAGTTAGCATTGCTTACCATCATGCAAACCCACGCAAACTCGCTTACAACTGCTTAAAAGTGCCATAATCACTCTGTATCCAAAAGCTGCTGTTCTGTCCAGCAACAAAATAAACAGCCCTTGCAGGTCTTGAACCCAGGACACAATAGTCACAGTAGTTAACCAGTAAGCCATCACAGAAGTACATATGATTGAGGTATCTCCAAACAGATCCTCACTATAGGAAAATCAATATTTACATGTGAAAGGAAACTATATACAGTTTTATGTTGTATAACCTACTACATAACATAAATATGTGAAGTGGAGAACTTTATCACAATGACACCTCACATCTGGACTTAATGCAGTTGAAATCCCCCAATAAACAGAAGAATCCTATACAGTGTATGTACACATGAATCATGGATACCAAACACATATATAACATGTAATGAATGATAAATCAATGCCAAATAGCAAATAGTGTGCAAATTTAAAATTAAGCAACGCTAAACAATGCACACCCCTGCTTACTAGGTGTAAGCAATGTGTAGGCAAGCTAAATCAGTTTGCTCATTGGTAGACCCCTTTAAGCAATGCCAACCTTAGGTAAGCAGGTTTGCCCATAGCTTAGCATTTTTAAAACCGTCCAATCATGGCAAAGTCCGAGAAATCAACCCTATTAAAACCTCACAGGTGGGAATACTTCTCATAACTGGTTGCAGCTTCATCCTGTAGGCACTATGGCTGGTGTGGGTGAAGGATCGTGTTTCTGGGCACAGCACTGGGGCATCCAGGAGTCCAAAGTCATGGCAGGACTCCCTGTTAAAGACCATGACCAGAGACTGCTGCAGGGCCAGTAACAGGGTTCCCAATATAAAGTGGAAGCCTGGGACCGTCTCGCCGGTGACCTCACCAGTGCCACTGGCATCCCTTGAACTGGTGAGCAGGTCAGGCATCACTATGCCGACTTGAAATGGAGAAAGAGGGAGCTCCTGGATCAGTGGATCCAAGAGGCTAGGCAGACAGGTGATGTCCCAGCCATGTGTATCAGTCTACTACCTGTTTAATAATTTCCAGCTCATGTATATTATGGATAGGTATGGCTAAATATTCCTCTTATGTCTTTGACAGCGGCAGACGAGCGGGCTGTGAATTGGGAAGCCCATGCCTGTAGACTGTAGAGGTTGCATCGCGAGGCAGGTTAGTAATAATCTTGTATGTACTGGCATAAGAAATAAATCTAATAGTAGTAGAAAGTTAATTGCCAGTATAAAACCTGTACTGTGTATGGTATGTACTGAATAAACCAGACAATATGGCAGGAAGCGTCTCATATAGGTTGTATGCAAATAAAAGGTTAACAGCCTGGCAATAAAGGTCTAACTCCTGGATTGCTTGTGTTTACTCTGGTATCATATGGTAATGTAGTGTTGCAATCTCTTAATAGTACTGTTGTATTAAGCACTGTTACCTGCACTGTGCTACATAAATAAAATGTGTAGGAATGTCTGTATACGACTGCTGTAATCACAAGGTCATATTGTACAACTGAGGGAGGCTTAGACAGAAAACAGTGAAAAGATAGACAACATAATCCAAATAACACACTTAACTCATTCACTCTGAAGCAGCTCTGAAAAAGCTGCCTGCTTAATTCCACAATAGGAACAACAGTGCAGCCTGAGCTCATTTTCAGAAAATCCATTTCTAATACCATACAGAAAACAAATGTTCATAACCCTTTAACTATAAGAGCTAGACTAAAAATGTAAACGCAAAAGTTGTTCAGCAGACACTGACCTTTCCAACAGTGTAAATGTTGATTGTGCATATCAAAGTCATTATTAAATATTTGGCAAGGAATGTTGATATTGTGCATGTTTGCATATTTTTTACCTTTTTGGAAAAGCAAAGCACAATATCTTGGTCAATGTACCATGCAGACCCATACAATTTGAATTTAATTTATTAGTATGAATGTCAGCTTTAAAATGATACCTTAACCATTATGGTGTGATGCTCCTTTCTTGAGATATTCACAGAAATATGATTAATATATTATTTCTCATAACTGATAAATAAACAAAGCATAATATCTCTTCACCTGTAAAAGACAGAGCCTACATATCAGTGTAGAAGTTGTGCATCTGAATGTCAGCTTCAAAACGATGCATCATTTGGATCATCACCATGCTCCCTTGCAAAGATATGGGCATAATAATGAGAAGTATTGTAAATGTATAATTTTCATATTCGTACAAGACTAAACAAACTGCGATATCTGTGCATGTGTACAGAGCACAGACACAGTTTTTTACCATCTTGTAAGGAGTAACACTGTCCTCAAAATGAGGTATTACTTGGCACACTAACATGCTCCCTTGCAAAGATATTTACTAGAATATGAAAAAAAAATCATAATTTCCATAACTTAAGTCCGAAACAAACGTTGATAATTGCACATGTGTACAACATACAGCCACACATTTTTTACCATATTGTAACCAGCAATACTGTCTTCAAAATGAGGCATTACTTGGCACATTCAGATGCTCCCTTGCAAAGTTATTTACCAAAATATGAAAAAAAAATCATAATTTCCATAACCTAAATCCAAAACAAACTTTGATATCTGCATGTGTGCAACATATAGGCACAATTCTTTTACCATGTTGGAACTATCAATACTGTCCTCAAAATGAGGTATTACTTAACACATTCAGATGCTCCCTTGAAAAGACACTTGCCAAAATATGAAAAAAATCATAATTTCCATAACTTAAGTCCGAAACAAACTTTGATAATTGCATATGTGTACAACATACAGGCACAATTCTTTTACCATATTGAAACCAGCAATACTGTCTTCAAAATGAGGTATTACTTGGCACTGGTTCACAAAACACTGCCTTCTTCTCAATCCCAAGAAAACAAAATTATTGCTTTTTTCTCCTACTCACAAGACACCTCAACTGCACTTCACATTAACCTCTAACAATGGAACCATCATATCCCCTGATACTACAACCCGTCTTCTAGGTGTTACAATAGACAACAACCTTAGCTACAATCACCATATTAATTCCATTATAAAGATGGTAAACAAAAAACTAGGGACCTTATACAGAATCAAATCCTTCCTTACCCCTGCAGCCAGAAACACTATAGCCCTAACCCACCTAATCTCCACCCTGTTCTATGCTTCTGCTATCTATACTAATCTTTCTAAAACCAACCTTACCAAACTCTCCACCTGTTATAATAACATAACCAGATTTGCTTCTGGTACCCCATTTAGAACACATCATTGTCACAACCTCAAACAGCTGGGATGGTTAGAACTACAGAACCAATTACTTTTTCAACAACTTGTTATCAACCAAAAGATCCTCTGCTACCCTAAAAATACCCCAATCCTCACTAATCTCATCTCCCCTTACAAAAATCTTGCAACTCTACGCTCAGCAAATAAACTTCAAATCTCTTCCATTAAATCCAACAACAAAGCTGGGGACTCACTCTTCTTAAACACCATAGGAAAGAGCTGGAACCATCTTCCTTCTGAACTTTCCAACCTTACTTCTACTCTACTTTTTAAGAAGAATCTTAAGAATATCTTAAATCCCACTGGCTTTGTCCCTGCTCCAACCCTGACTGATATCTCTTGCCCTCTCCTGCTCTTTCTAAAAAAAAAAAAAAAAAAAAAAATTCTTTACTTTATCTATCTTCTGTTTTAATTTTTGTTTTTACTCATAGTATTTGATTCTAGCCTAAATTTGCTAAATAACACTGTATAACTCTACCTTTTAATGTTAATATTGTAACAAATTTTATTTTATTTTAATTATACTTTATTGTATTTCTTTGTCATTGTTGCTGCTCGGAGCTTTTCTCCCCGGGCCTCTACTGAAAATGGACATGTATCCAGTTAGACTAGCCCGGTCAACAAATGTAAAATAAAATAAATAAAATAAACATTCAGATGCTCCCTTGCAAAACTATTTACCAAAATATGAAAAAAAAATCATAATTTCTATAACCTAAGTCCGAAACAAACTTTGATATCTGCACATGTACAACATACAGGCACCATTATTTTACCCTGTTAGAACTATCAATACTGTCTTCAAAATGAGGTATTACTTGCCACATTGACATGCTCCGTTGCAAACTTATTTAGCAAAATATGAAAAAAATCATAATTTCCATAACCTGAGTCCTAACAAAACTGAAATCTGTACATGTGTATAGTATTCAGAAGCAGTTGTTTTACCATGTAGACACATATGATTGTAAAAATAAACATTCTTGGTGTAGCTAACATGCTGCTGAATAGGTACATGTAAAGAGAAACAGCAAGGTAAGGACCACCACTCCACTAATGAACCCAGGACAGTCATGGGACTTCAGTGGTAGGCAAAGCCATCTCATCTGTCCAATAGCTGTGCTGGCTACCCACTCAGACAGCTGATACCACTGCAGTCTCACAACCTCCTTCAGTGTCAGCAGTCTGCCTTACCTATGCCTTTTCTCTTTACATGTATCCATTCAGCAATGGACCTAAGGGATCAAGTTCTGTATTAGTAAGTCTTTCCTGTCATCTAAACTCTACACATGCATGATAAAAGCAGACTAAAAAAAGAAGTATTGCAGGGTGGTCATTGACATATTAGATTGTATGTGGTAGTACTCTCCTGAAACATTTCTTTCTCAGCATCCTCACCAGCTCCTTACCACAGTTATTTGTCAAACTCAGATAAATATATTTTACACAACACATTTCATAACAATGAGTTTTACTTACTATACTGGTCCTACTTGGTCATGGGTGTTTTCCATTCTTCTCACAAGCTGCATGTTACCAATCCTGTGTAGCTCTCCTCACGCCATTGTGGAGGTCTGTCAAGAACAATGCAATGCCCTCCTCAGTTAGGTGAACGCCATCCCTTCTGAACAGGTGAACATCTTCTGTGGTGATGCTTTCATGGCAGAATGTAGATCCACCGACCCTGTGCATCAAGCCATGCATGAACCCATTCTGTAAATGTCTGGCCTTGTGAGATGCCCGTTGACTGTTTGTTGTTTTCCATATCTGTCGAGGAATTATATCAGACCACACAAAATGACAACATGGCCACCAAGACTTCAGCTGTTCAAAAATTGCTGTGATTTGAAACCGTAGCCTTCCGAGTGGTTGATTGATGACATCATTCCCTACAATGTGCAGCACAAGAATGTCACGCTCAGGGTAGATGGAACACTTCTCTTCCAACAGCTGCAGTAGTTCGCTCCAATGCATACCTCTTCTTACAATCCAGTATACCTTCATACTGGATGTGGGGAAGCTCAAGATGTACCGGTTTTCAGTTTGGGAGGCATGTCTGGCAGCCCAGTGAATGTAAGAATGGCCACATACCCACACTCTCACTTGTCGTTGTCCTGGTCAGGAAGCCATGGTAGTGTTAGAAGGTGGACAAACCTGCAGAGGAAAGAAAATGCAAAAAGATTACTACTGATATTTGACAGCTGTATTGGAAGACTACATATATATGTATATCATATGCATTACCTGGTTAGCCCATCCAAATCTTCCATCCTATCCACAGGGGCAGTATTCTTTGCATTAGGTACATAAGTGGTGATGACACGTCAGAGATACATACCTAGTACCCATGAAAACACCAAATTACATACAATAACTGACAAGGGGTCAAAGAAAGGGTACATATAAAGAGAAAAAGCAGTGTAAGGACCGCCGCTCCACTAATATGCCAAGGACAGGCATGGGGCACCAGATGTTGGTTATCTGAAGTGTCCCATAGCTGTGCTGACTGCCCACTCAAACTGCTGCTACCACTATTGTCTCACGACCTCTGTCAGTGTCAGCAGTCTGCCTTACCTCTGCCTTTTTTCTTTACATGTGCCCCTTCAGCAATGGACCTAAGGGATTCAGATTGTACAAATGACATAAATGAAAGTGGTGTGGAGGGAGGGGTGTATTGCAATGACTGCAAGTGGAGAAACAGCCAAATCTGAGTTGGGCATTGATCAATATGATAACGACTTCTAGTTACGTGAATAACAGTGAGAGCTGCTAACAGTTTTGCCTGAAAAGTGATAATGACTCAGTGCTACATTGTAACTGCACTGTACTAATGACTTGCAAAGTTATGCATGTACAGACACAGGTGATAATTGCCTGTTGAGTAGGCATTCATTATATTATCTTCTGCAGCTGTTATGTTACACAGTGTCATTATAATGTGTTAGGACAAGGACATTGTGATTCACTTAATCAGTAAAAATAGTATACTGTACCTTTTAGTTACGTTTGACCAGCTACAATACAGACATCCAGGAGTAGAATCATTACAAGCAGAAATGTCTAACTTATCTGGTTCATCCGTGTAAGAATTAGTCCAAAAAGTAGTAGTTCATGTTATCTCACCGAACCATCCCTGTGGTTAGAATAAGACACAGAAGCAGAAAAGGCAGAAATAATGTCCAAACTGTCTGGTTGAGCAATGGCAACAATCAGCAATAAAATACTAAGCCACTCATACCAGCCAGACATCAAGAAAGACTAAATCAGAATATACGTTCAGAACATTTGGATATAATTATCAACACTATTAGCAATCATTCCGAAATTATGTCTTTCTACTACTACTTTCTGTTACTACTTTCTACTACAAACAGTGTTACAAAGGTATCACCCCATGTAAGCAAAATGTAAATTAAACAGTTGTGTCTGCAAAATTGTGGAGTCTGGCTACTGGGAGCACACGAACGGTTGAGGACTTGGCACAGATCAATGAATATGGACATCAGTGATCCAGTTAGAGGCAGCTGCTACTAACTGCATTGTTGAGACTATGAATGCATGGGCTTCATGGGTTCCATAACAATGTTTAATGCCTGCACAGTGACACTAAGCAGATGTTAGTGGCTAATGTGGCCTCCACATGTGTTTTGAAGAAACACACAATAGCTGACCTCAGGTGTGTATCTGCAGGGTTGAGAAGTTAGGTGGTTAGGCACATGCTAAACCAATGTGGACTACACAGACCATTACTCAGACAGTTTCACTGCTGTGGCCAATGGCTTGCTTTCCCCTGCCATCAATGGTTTCACACTCATGTGCGGTGGAACTCCTTCTACTGAACACCCAAGACCCCTCTCTAGGGGTCATCTTCAAATAAGACATAAATGACATACAAAATCAAACAACTACAAATTCTGGCATATTACCAAACTACTGGAAACCTTGCCAGTAAAAATAAGCCACCAGCAACATCACCCAAGACAGCAGACATCAGAAACCTCAAATCTCTACCAGTTCAAGAAATAGAAGAAATTATCAACAGGTGTCATCTGGGAGTGTGGTTAGCTTTGTCAGGACATACATTTAATAGTGACTACATTCCTGTTAGATTTACGGGGGTAAATTTGCTCCCATATGAAATAATATAATATGGATAAATGCAGCAGTAAGGAAATGCAGATCTAAAACTTGGCATGGAAAAGATTTTAAGAAAAGCAGCAGTGCCACTCTTCTAAACAAAATGACATAAAACTAGTGTCAGCAGCATTTTAGAAAAACAAAACAACAACAGTAAATACATTAAGCCTGTGACCTTCGGGACCACCATACAAAAACCAAATCTTGGAAATATCAAAGCTTCCCCTATTAACCCATTATTTTTGCCAAGGCTAGGAAACACGGCAAATATATTTACTGACTTCCTCCACTCCAAAATCAGAAAGCACTCCAGCCAGACGAATAGCCCAGGTCAAACCTAATACCAAGATACTACATTACTGAGTGGCTTAGATAGAAAGCAGGCTCATATACTCCTCAGACAAACTGAATGACATGCATTTTGAAGGAAACGGCATTGGATATTGTTCATAGGTTCATAGGTAGATACTAGGCTATTGGCCCTAGGGCCTATATAAGCCTAGCCAAAAAGGTACCCTGGCTTTCGCCACCCAAGAAAATTATTTTCCTGTGCCCCAGTCGAGCAGAGCCACAGAAGTGATCCCCGGGGTGAATTTCCTATTTCCCATCCAATCATCAAGATTTTTCTTGAAGAGTGCTAATGAGGAGCTTTGTTTGACATAGATAGGTAGTTTGTTCCAGAGTATAGTTTTCCTCTTCCTCAGAAATTCTGAAAGATTTTTCTTACATAAAGAGAAAAGCCATGTACAACTAAACATACCAAACATGCATTTATTCTCCCTCTTACTTACCAAACTTTTCAAAATACTGACAGACAAATGTAAATAAAAACAAACAGTACAGTTATTTTCACCTACTGAGACACTGACTGCTACTGTTTATTAAATTTTTCTTTGAATATTGTATTTTTCATTGTTTGTTATCCTTGCACTTAAATTTCATTGTTTTTATCTACTGGGAGCCTTCTTTTGATCCTCTCTAAAAAATAGATGCAGCTCAGGTCTAACCTGGCTGGCAAAGCCTAAACAAATAAAAGTGCATGCCAAACAGTTTTTTTCTTCAAGTATTTAATCAAAACTACACTTAAACACTAATAAAACCAGACATATGATATTGAACACATGACGCTACCTATCTCTTGATACATATCTCCTGGTTTCTCCAAACACGCACACAAAAAAAGCTCCATGCCATGTTAGCTGCTACCCATTACTTGTTCTATACTTTGTAATAACAATTCTCAGTTATTTGTATTGCTGGTTTTATATCATTGAATATAACACTTTATGTTAACCACTGTTATTCTAGGAGAACAAAAATCTGCAATTGTTGTTTAATAACTGCCCTCAGGCTGCTGCCATTATACCACTATACATAGATTCAGTATAATAACATAACTCTTGCAGGTTGTTCATGCCGTGGCTTGTGTCCTTTTGCATAAGAAGGATACAGCTGTAACCAAAAATAAATAAATAAATAAATAAAATCAGCCTGTTGTCTCTTACCAATACCCTGCTTTATCACAGCTACAATGCTTGTGCTACATGCACTCTCTATGCTGTCTGAGCCATTGTTATATCTTCTCAGAACATTTTACTGTTTCTTCTACTAATCAATACTTTACTATATTCCCATGTGTTGAAAAATAATTATGCATTATAACCTTCTATGCCTCCTGGCCCAAGTCTGACCTGAAAGAGTCCACTACAAATGGCTTACTCAAACTCAATATGGAAACATATTCAATCATAAGACACCCTGCATTACATTTTACTTTTACAGGCACTCTGCTACTTATTCCATTCTGTACATAAAATATATTCCAAATAGTCCACACAGAACATAGACAAATTCATCTAGATTTCCAAACTACATTATACAATGCCACCTGATTAGATTTTAATGCCAAAGATACCACAGGAAAAAAACTTAATTTATTGGCCACATGACTGCATCATGACTTTACATAATTACTGTCCCATACTTATTAACAAAGCACACTCCCTAATGCATATAACAAATATTCACAGCCACGGTTGCTCCAACCACATGAGAAGCTGCTCTATGAAATTATTGCAACTGGGAGTTACACTGTCTGAACACTGACATACAATTCATGTTAGGATTTTAAAATTTAAGTTACAGTTTTAGCATTAGGAGTTGAGTGTCATTAGGTTAGGGTGTACTGTTCCTATGTCGAATGGCCAATGGTTCCAGTAAAATAAATAAATAAGTGGTGAAATCAGAACATGCTGAAAAACAACTTATGCCTGCCCATCTGAAGTAAGCATCACCAATATTCACTAATGTAAAGGTACATGGAACTGATCTTAACATTATTATCTCACTTAATCTATGATACTGCCATCATAAAAAATCACTTTGTAAAAGAAAAAAAGGTGTAAACACTTGATAATGAATTTTCTAACAAAAATGCAAGCTTGCTCATGGAAAACTATTCATATTTTAAGATAATTACTGCATGTCCCTTTTTGCAGAAGCTGCACTCTATAAAGACCCGAGAAAGTGAAGCACGATTATTGGAGAAAAAAAAAAATGAAACTTGAAACAGCTCAGCAGACCCTCAAATCGCATTCAGCTAAAACAATCATAAACACACACTTTTAATTAAAGAAAGTACAGACTGCATTTTAGTTATAACACAGATATTTAACTACTAATAGAGACAAGTAGCACGATGCATTTACATTTTTCTTTTGTTTTAAAATATATGTTTTTACAGAAAAATAAGCACATCATTGTCTCTGATGACATTCCGGAACAGACACCTTTCTTGGAAATAGCAAGAAATCTAATCTGCATCTCAATTATCTTGAAGTGCTCACCCTATTATGAATTCTTTACATGCAAAACAATTAATCCTCATCATGCTAACAAATCACACTAATTTGTTATTAATGTTAGAATTACGAACACTGTTCCTTAGTACAGAACCCAAACTTTCCCAAATGCACACCCGCTTTGTTATTTGAATAGTGCAGGAAACCCTGCACACCTAGTGCAAGTCAAGCTTACTGTAAGACTGAAGCTCTGCACCTTTCTCACATACATACATACATATCATTTTTCATGCTAAAATCCTCGGTAAAAACAATGCATGAAAAATAATTCACCTCTAGCATTTCTAAATGGAAAACAAACCAAAAACAAAAGTTATGTGATCCCTAAAATAATGTGAAACCAGCGGCAGATACCTTGCTACTGTACCTTGTAAAATGCTCCGTTGGAGCCCCGCACCTCTACCACCAGCTCCTCCATATTGCTGAAGTGCAATAGATGGGTGAATAAGGAGCCTCACCAACTTCCCCCTGAAGGTCTTTCTAGATTATGTGTACATTAAGAAAATAATTTATTCGGTTTTATTGACAAAAGAAAGAAATGGAAGTGAAATTGGCACTTCCTATAGTTATCCCCCTGGATGTAAATATTAAAATAAAGCCTTTCATAGCTAACAACGCAGATAACCTAAACTGCTTAGATAGACAGTGGCTCATGTACTCAACACACTATGAACTGAATGACATGCAAATGGCACTGCTCACTGCATTGCATCAATGGCATTGATTATTGCCTTACTACTATTTCCTAACAACGCAGGCGACCTTAATTGCAGTATTAACAACAGACTTTTTATGTGATCTGGCATTTTTTTGGGGGGGCTCAGGGATAAACAAAACATTACACAGACACTGCTAGGAAATCTGGTGTGAGGCAACGTTTTTGAGTGGCTTACATAGACAGCGGGCTTATATATTCCCCAGACAAACTGAATGACATGCATTTTGAAGGAAATAGTACGGAATTTCTCCTTTCACATGTAGTCCAATCTCAAAGGTATTGAATGCTGTCAAACTGGAGTACAATTCAATGCAGTGAACACTTACCTTATTATGGATAGGAAGATCTAGATTGCAGCTGTAAGGCATTTGCTTTTCTGGGTTTCTTGCTGCTGAGCTGATGATTTACCACTGGACTTCGCAAACGGTGCACAGAAAATGCTCTGTTACAATAGATAGACGGCTCCAGTAGCAATATAGCAAATCCGAGTAAAAGAAAGGGAATTGGTACTGGAGGACCCTCTATTTATTGTCACAGAACAAGGAAAGTTAGGTATGGGGGTGGAGTTGTTAGGCAAGTGGCATCTTGGATTGCAAGAATCCGATTGGCTGCCACCGCTTGCTTACTGGAAAATATATAGAATCGGCTTGCCGTGATCACAGTCCGATGCACAGTGCATGGTAAGCTGATTTTCTCGAAAATGTTAAATATGAACATGATGTTACCACACAGTGAAAACAAAGTTGACAAGGTATCTGACAAAGTTCAGGTACTTTTTCAACTTACTTTTTATGAGTGGAGCTAAAAACAGACTCAGAATTTACCTGCGTTTGTGGAAGGCACTCGGGTAAAACAACATACATTTCCAAGCTCCTCAGAGAGCGCTCGGGTGTAAGCAATAATGCGTCCTGAGAAGGTACTTGGGTTAATGAGCTGAAACGTGAAGTGATGTATTTTTAGCACACACAGCCATGGTTTGAATCCTGTGAGTGGTAGTAAGCTGTATGCAGAATCATACCCCACAAATGTACAGATATTTGTCACAAAGTCCAGATAATTGGTGTAAGTCCCCTGCCTGTCACCCTGTTCCCCTCATAAATCAGTGGGATGATCCCAGAAGTTTAGGCAGCAAATAATGACATACAACTGCTTGTCAGACATCATAACTGTCAGAAATATATCTATAAGAACAAACCTGTCACTATAGCAACTCACAAAAGTGTTATGAGAGTAATAAGAAAATTATGTCCCAACTCCACCCCATGTTGTGAAGCTATGACCAGAGTGTGTACAGTAACAGAGCGAGATGTATGTGCATAATAATAATGTGGAATTTGGTAATAAGTGTGGCAAGATTCAGGTAGTGTTAACAAACATTGCCCCCACAGGTCTGTCAGATATGAAAACCATGCCTAGAAATAAAAGATTGAAATCCTAGACTGGTACTGTTTAGTTTAGTATTGTATGGCAGTGTTAGTGTTGCAGTATCTCTGACTAATATGGTATTACTCATCACTGTCATCCACACAGTGCTACATAATAAAACTGTCTAGGAAACCCTGTATGAGTGTTGTAATTACAAGATCAGACTGTCAAATCATGGGAGACTTATAGACAGAATTCAAAGAAACGATACATGGCAATATCTATATAGCACAATCAACTGTGATGTACACTGTTTTATTTTTAGCACACACAGCCATGGTTCGAATCCTGGGAGTGGTAGTAAGCTGTATGCAGAATCATACCCCTCGACTCTACAGATCTGCCCAGATTTCCAGATAATTGGCCCATATCTGCTGGCTGTTACCCTGTCCCCCTAGCATATCAGTGTGCTAATCTCTGACATTTAGGCAGCATTTAATGTCATATAACTGACTGTCAGCCCTGTAAATATTTGGAAAATGTCTATGAAAAATAAACCTGTCATTGTACAACTTACCAAAGTTTCATGAGGGCAAAAGTCAAAATATGTCCCAGTTTCACCTGCATGTTGTCAAGACATGCCCAGCGTATGTGCAATAAGAGATGGAGAGGTATGTGCATAAAATCAACCTGGAATCTGGGAATGTGCACAGAAACAGTCAGGTAGTGTTAACAAACAATACCTCCACAGGTATACCAGGTAAGAGGTGTAGACTGCAGGTAAAACACAGTTCATGTATATAGTTGTCTACATCTATACCACTGTCAAAACTAAGGCCATAGGGTACTGTAATAATACCTGTAAGGTACAGATCACAGCACTGACTAAGAAAGCAATGAGAACGACAGGGATATGCCAGTTGTTAATTGACATCTCTCCCCCACCATATCTGCAACAATAAACTAAATACACAACTCAATCGGTATGTGTACACCTAAATCTTCTGTTGGGACATATGTCCTATTGTTTGATAACTACTGAAATTTGTTGCTATGCATGTGCCATGTTGAAATACTCCCACATTGGTGGCATGCTGCCACCAATGTACCTGCATGATGTTGTAATGGCCACTGTGGTTCCATATATGCATGTGTTCTGTTAGCTAT
This sequence comes from Protopterus annectens, assembly GCF_019279795.1. Taxonomy (NCBI): domain Eukaryota; kingdom Metazoa; phylum Chordata; order Ceratodontiformes; family Protopteridae; genus Protopterus; species Protopterus annectens. The sequence continues at coordinate 1,462,208,602 of NC_056737.1, forward strand.
GCAACTGTTCCATATCGGATGTTTTGGGTTAATGGGAATTTCTATGCATCCTGTTATACCTAATCCTGGAATGTGTTGACTATTACTAACTCACATATGTTTTAAAATTGAAACACCATAGCACGTTTGGGGAGGCTGATCCCAGCAGACCCACCTCAAATGGCCATGGCACTAGGCACCAGCACATCTGGGGCCCACCCCAGGACCTCCTCATCCACTGGTCCTGCACCACCTTTGGGTGGAACTGCCTCAGGGGATCACGCCCCTGGGAGCGGACATGGACAGGGTGCTGTCACCCATCGTCAGGTCCGGGGTCGGGTGCATATCAAGCTCCACAGGGAGTTTGGAGATCTGCTACGCCAACTTGAGGGCCACGTGTCACATCTAGAGAGTCAGTTTGCCCCTCCTACCCAGCACAGCCACCTTTGGGGCAGTGAAGGTGCAGTGGTGACTGCCCATTGGTGGGGACCGCAGTCCCACTGTTTCCACTAGGGGGCTCATGGGCTTCCGACTTCCAAACACCCCTCCCCATCCAAGAAGTTCACCCCCTACATGTGTCATATACAGCTCCTGTATGCTGTCTTGTTTGTTGTGTCTATTATCCTACCCAACCTACCTCCCCAAATATACCTACTATCCCTCCCTATCATCCCACTCTCACATTAAAAAAGGGCAATCTGTTCCCCCCAAAAAATCTTGCCCCATACATAGCTGTCCATTTTGCACATGTGTCCACTGGACACATGTAATCTGGTCTAATCTGCTTCACAACATATTATTGTTGTCCTCACTCCTCTCAGGGGTATGAGTGTCCAAATCTACCTCCAAATCAGTGTATATGCACAGCTGTTGCTGTAGAAGAAATGGGCAGCTATGGACCTTCCCTACACCATTTCTGCACATCCCTAGGTATTTTCCCTACTGTCTTTCGCTCTATGTGCCCCTTTTTCACCACTTTCCTATCAACCCTTTTTCTTATCTTTTAAAGGAAATTTGAGCAGAGGTAAGCAGGAGTAAGCACTTTTAAGCCCCAGTAAATGGGTTTAAGCCTGTTTGAATGGGGGTAAGCAATGCCTATGCAGGTTAAGCAATTTAGAAGCTAACTGAGTATAAGAAACTGTAACCGAAAGTTAGAAGTTCTTACCTTCATGCAAACCCGCGCAAACTCACTTATAACTGCTTAAAAGTGCCTTAATCACTCTGTATCCAATGGCCCTTGTTCTGCTGAGCAACAAAATAAACAGTATTTGTAACGCTCAAACCCAGTATCCTGCACACCATAATCAAAGTGATTTACCACTAAGCCATGTCAGATAAATATATCTGATGTTTTCACAAACATACCATCCAGCACACTCATTCAACAGTACAGGAAATGTATTTATACATGTAGATGTATGTGTGTGTGTGTGTGTGTGTGTGTGTGTGTGTGTGTGTGTGTGTATAGTTATATGGTTTCACTTCATAATCTCGAATTGCTGAAATCTCGAATTTCAGCATTATAAAACTATGAAGCCGAACCATTCACAATCCCGAAACCAACAATAACGAATCACACAATCACTAACATATGTACACCATACACCACATAACACACAGACACCATTCTACCCACAGCACACAAACCACACAACCCTACACTACATTTAAGCAGGGGGGCAAGCCCCCCTGCACCCCCTACTTATATGTACCAACTCCAAGATTGTACATAACAGAAAAAAAAAATCACACCATGGCAATCTACAATTGCTTGCACACACAAACACACAAATACACATCACACATACACAAACACCAACAAATCCAACACTCACACTCATACTTACACCTCCCTACCCTTACCCACACATAGAACATACAAAAACACACACATACACTCACTCACCTTCAATTCCAGACACCATATCAGTCAAACACTTCACGTAATGTACCGGAGAAGAATAAGCGCCAATTTGAGATATTCATATTCGCTCTTATGCTCTTTCAGTATTCTGCAGTTTCAGCTTCATGGTCTTGAAATGCTGAAATTTGAGATTTCAGCAATTTGAGATTATGAAGTGAAACCAGTTTTATATATATATATATATATATATATATATATATATATATATATATATATATATATATATATATTTATGGGTCTACTTTACATGGTCGACTTTTCAGAAACTCAACTTTTATATGGCCGAGACCATATGATCGACTTTTGGAAAGCTAACCATGTAAAAAAACACAAAATACACAACAAACACTTACCCTGCCCCCCCACACCCCCTGTAACTTAAATATACCAACTTCGAGATCACACTACATTGCGGAAAAGGGAAATTTCCCCATTCTGCACTGTACGGAGATAGCGGTTCCCCATGGTTGGCTTTTCAAAAGTCGATCATATGTTCTCAGCCATATGAAAGTCGACTTTCTGAAAAGTCGACCATGTGAAGGGGACCCATATATATATATATATATAGATATATATATATATATATATATATATATATATAAAAACATATATATATAGATATATATATATATATATATATATATATATATATATATAGATATATATATATATATGCACACACACTACTGAAAACTTCCGAACTGTTAAAAACAAAAAAAAATTAACAGACATTGAGACAGAACTGTTATTTGCTGAACGCTTTTGTTCACTTTATTGATAACAATTGAACTTCATCAGAGCAAAATGTAATGTTTTTACAGTACTGTATTAGCTTTAAATAGTGTAACTGGTATAAAAAATGCTTGACTAAGATTGATAGATAGACTACGCTAATGCAGGAGTTTTTCGACTAATGAGAGACACTGCTGCAAAACAAAAAGTTTTATTTGCTAACATCCTTCCCCTGGGGTCATGCCTTAACTTTTTAATTATAGCACTTTATTGCATGAGATCATTCTTTTAGATCTGAGAATCATTCTTTTAGATTTATGGCTTTATCAAACATTGAAGAAAGTATATGAGGTGGTGACCTAATGAATAAAATGGAAGCTGAAGAAGCAAGGTGGATTATGGATCTGAGAGCAGATCAACCTCCAGGACTGAATGGGGTAGTACCCCTAATACCTAAACTAAAGGAGCAAGGTCTGAGAAACAGTAAGTAAGTGCAATCTAAGCTTTCACTTTATGGAATGGTGTCTTCATAATGGGAGTGGCAACTGCTTTGTAATACAAATGAAGTTTTCCTTACTTCTAACAAGATCTGAAGAAGGTTATGCATAACTGAAAGCACTTATCCTGTATTTTACTGTTTGTTTTACTATTTGTTTTATATAATAAAGACTTTTAAACCGTTTAATTAGAATTGGGAAGCTCCTACTTAGATTGCTGTTGGTATCAAGAATGCTTCAGCTGCTTTTACAGTTCAACAGCTCTTATATAACTGCTGTTAAAAACAAGACTGCTTCAGCTGTCTTTAACAGCTTAACAGTTCTTGTAAGAGCTAGCAATCTTCAACTTAAACTGCTGTTTATATCAAGAGTGCTTCAGCTGTCTCAAACAGCTTAACAGTTCTTATAAGAGCTAGCAGGCTTCAACTTAAACTGCTGTTTATATCAAGAGTGCTTCAGCTGTCTTTAACAGCTTAACAGTTATTGTAAGAGCTAGCAAGCTTCAACTTAAACTGCTGCTTCAACTGTTCTTACCAGCTGAACTGTTTTTGTAGGAGCTAGCAAACCTCTACCCTACTGCTGTTTGAATCAAGAGTGTTTCAGCTGCTAACAACTCAACAGTTCTAGCAAGCTTCAACTTAAACTGCTGTTTATATCAAGAGTGCTTCAGCTATCTTTAACAGCTTAACAGTTCTTGTAAGAGCTAGCAAGCTTCAACTTAAACTGCTGTTTATATCAAGAGTGATTCAGCTATCTTTAACAGCTTAACAGTTCTTGTAAGGGCTAGCAAGCTTCAACTTAAACTGCTGTTTATATCAAGAGTGCTTCAGCTATCTTTAACAGCTTAACAGTTCTTGTAAGAGCTAGCAAGCTTCAACTTAAACTGCTGTTTATATCAAGAATGCTTCAACTGTTCTTACCAACTGAACCGTTTTTGTAGGAGCTAGCAAACCTCCACCCTACTGCTGTTTGTATCAAGAGTGTTTCAGCTGCTGTTAACAGCACAACAATTCTAGCAAGCTTCAACTTAAACTGCTGTTTATATCAAGAGAGCTTCAGCTGTCTTTAACAGCTTAACAGTTCTTGTAAGAGCTAGCAAGCTTCAACTTAAACTGCTGTTTATATCAAGAGTGATTCAGCTGTCTTTAACAGCTTAACAGTTCTTGTAAGAGCTAGCAAGCTTCAACTTAAACTGCTGTTTATATCGAGTGCTTCAGCTGTCTTTAACAGCTTAACAGTTCTTGTAAGAGCTAGCACAAGCTTCAACTTAAACTGCTGTTTATATCAAGAGTGCTTCAGCTGTTCTTACCAGCTCAACCGTTTTTGTAGGAGCTAGCAAACCTCCCCTCTACTGCTGTTTGTATCAAGAGTGTTTCAGCTGCTTTTAACAGATCAACAGTTATAGCAAGCTTCAATTTAAACTGCTGTTTGTATTGAGTGCTTCAGCTGTTCCTAACAGATCAACAGTTCTTATAAAAGCTACCAAGCTTCCATCCTAACTGCAGTTTGTACTAAGAGTGTTTCAGTTATTTAAATATTTGAGAGCAAGAGGTGGCATGTTCATTCTTTTTTCTTACAGTGTACATACCAGTATTACAATAGCAACTGTTACAGAGCTACACTACAGCATATCACAATACTGCAATCAACAACACTACAGCATATCACAATACTGCAATCAACAACCCTTACAACCTGCAATGTGGTCCTAACATGAGCAACGAGTGTGTAATATGGAATCAAATGTTAGGACAGCAAATATGGGGAATACATACGTTCACAAACACTGGAAGTATATGTGTGCAAACACTCCAGATAAAATATAGTGGAAGCAGCTATTTAGGTACTGACAGCATGCATTCTTCATGGGAATGCACCTTCCAGCAAGTACACGTTCCCAATGTTACAACAAGAAATGGTCTGCTGTCCAAGACATTTGGCCATCAAATGTGCTCACTTACCTGCAACAGAGGCAGCCGTGGCTTGCACACATCTTACATGCCGTGGCATGGACGCCATACCCAAGAGGTAGCACCCAGGAGTTGGACATGTAGCCATGCTTCACCTATCGCATATAACATGGTAAACAGTGCAGAAAGTCACGTATGTGGCAAGGATGTATGTGACAAGATTAACGTAGGAAATAAACAGATGGCCATTCAAGACAGATGATTTCACATGTAGCAAACTGGTCATGCAGGCTGCCTAGTAATATTCCACAACACTTAGGGAGTTGCAGGAATGTCTAGCAAGTACTAGCTGTGCAGTATCCATGTCAACAATTGCCTTGACTCTGCATGCGTGTGGCCCATGGGTTAGGGTAAACAGATGGGACAGTTGTACCACAGGAAACATCAGCCAGGCCTGTCTACAGGTAGCATATGTATAACAGAAAAGGTCCCAAAAAGACATGCATTGCAATGTGTACTGGTGTACCAAGACATTGGAAACATACAGACAGTATCAAGTAAGATATATGTGCTGCATAACCAATACCTCACCCCACCTCAGGTCCACCATTCCCATCTGTATCTTGCCAGTGCCAGTGTACACCTGTATGTTTGCCACTCATTAGTTGGGACTAGGCTGGTACAAATGGTGTTCAGTGTCTGGGACACTGCAAAATGACCCACCCGTGTAGACCATACTTATCAAGTATCTGCAAAAAGGCTGAAGGTGGGGAGGGGGTGTCATCATGATACAACAGTGCACTGCAGCAGGGATCCAAAGGATGCTACAAATAGCTGTATCTGCTCACAGTCAGGGTCAAGAACTGTGGCAGACATAACTCTGACTCTACAGCAATAGTGACAGCAGTGTGTGAACTCGAAGGGTTGTGCACATGAGTTGACCTTGCAATCATGCAGAGTTGGGGGACATGTGTAGGACAGACTGAGCAAATATTGGCTAATGCAGATGGCCCATGATAGTATACCCCTGGCAGGAATAGTGACTACTGTAGTACACATAACAGTAGGTGCAATAAACCATCATGATAAGGGCGTTCACACATATGCACCCACGAAGTGTATGCATCTCAGTCAGCATCAACACAACTAACACATTTGTTTGACACTGCATTTGATTGTACAGGACATATGTCACATATCAGGTTTATGTAATGTTAACATATGCAGTAATGTGGTCCCATGGCATATCAAGGAAGAGGGTGTCATATCATTGAAGGTGTGCACACTCCCCATAACCACAGTAAGGTTTGAAGGTTGTCAGTATAATTGTATCGTATTGGTCATACATGCACCGCTGATCATGAGATCTGTAAATCAGACATCTGGCATTCACAAATGACATCTGTCCACATATCATCCCAGGTATGAGTCGGACAAACACATAGGGACTGTGAGCAGCAGAGCACACATAACAGAAACAGTAATACACATTCAGCAATGGTGTGTACACCTGTGAGGTATGATGCACAGTGCATGCTAGGGTGCCGAACAGGTGCACAGCAATACTGTGTACATGGGTGCAGTGTGTTCCAGGGGAAGGGGCATCACCTACTAACACAGCCCATGCATCACACACATGTATACTGTTGCTAACATGGATTGACTATAAGTGCATTGCATGCTGTTGAGTACCATACATCATGCATGCTGACAGATGGGTAATGGGAGGTCTGTGTGTAATATCTACATGCAACCTCACCTGTAAGTGTGTGTGTGTGTGTGTGTGTGTGTTTGTGTGTGTGTGTGTGTGTGTGTGTGTGTGTGTGTGTGTGTGTGTGTGTGTGTGTGTGTGTGTGTGTGTGTGTGTGTGGTGGGAGAGGTGGGGGGTTATTTTGTCTGTAAGTGCAATCTGGTGGAGTTGAGGGGGTTGATGCATGTAGGATGTGTGTGTGTGTGTGTGTGTGTGTGTGTGTGTGTGTGTGTATGCCCATGTATGCACATGTGTGATTGTGGGGTTGTTCATACCTCTCGACTTCCCTTTGAAATTGTGCAGTACATGGACATGGACAGACACATGAGACACCAGGAATACTTGTCTGACATGTAATCTCAGGACAGCTGATAGTATAATAAGGTCTGTAGCATGGGACATGCATTGGAAGGGATACTAGACACCAGGTATACTGTTATAATTGCAATCAGCAAAAAGGTGAAAGAATACCCATGTATGCAGCACTGCAGATGCATTGGGGAATTACTAGACAACACCAGTGAGTGTTACCAAATATTATGGTTGTCCACATAAGTCAATAGAGCAACAGATCTTGCATCTACTGAGAAATAGTTATGTATGACACTCCAGTACGTGACATTATTGAGTGACTGTAGTAGCTGCTAACATATGGGGGCCATGCTCACAAGGTCTGGACAAACCCACGGTGAACACTGGATGACAGCAGTGAGTCTTTGTAAAACCGACTCCTATCAAGTCAAAGAAGTAATGGAGTTACAGATCATGTTTTATGATCACTTGTCTAGGCAATTAGAAGAATTATACATTTATGATTGGTATTAATGAGTGCAAGTTTCCAAATCTGATGCAGGATGGGGAACTTAAGAGAATAAACTCGAGACTGTCTGTAAAGTCAAGGACAGGTAAGTATTATGGTGGAATGTCAGGGTGTGTGTGTGTGTGTGTGTGTATATGTCTGGACTGTTAAGCAATGAAGTACAGGTCTTAAAGTTCATTTCTTGTTTTCCCCTAACAGGTGGCAAGGTAAGTCAGGGTCCCTCCTGCAGGCAATCTGATTTTGGTGTCCATACAGACACTGAAAATGATGATAGGTGTGTTGAGGCACAGGTGGGGTTGTCAGAGACTGAAACTGCTCCATCGTTTGACATCCCCCAGTTATCCACCCCATCCCCGCACACAGTCACAGTGCCTATAGATACCCTGTCACCAGTGGCCATAGCAGAAGGACAGTTGGCGGTTGGTGGCAGTGCAAAGGACAGTGTGGTATCTATGGCTGCTGTGTCTGGACATAGCAGCCATAGCCAGTTGTCCGGCAGGGTACCACAGAGGCAGATGTACAGGGGTGGTCATTGGAGGACTGCTGGTCATTGTGCCCCTGGCAGAAGTGCCACATCTGGTACCAACAGACGTATATTTCACACTGTCATGGAGGTGCAGGCACATATGGAATGGTACATCATACAGGGTCTGAGGCTGCAGAGGCTACTCTTTCAGCAGTAACTGACAACATCCGTGATCTTGCAGGTGCCCTCCGTTATTTTACAGAGGTCATGGATAGATGGTGGGGTAAGATGGTGGGACTCATTGACCGTGGATTGTCCATGCTAGAGCATGTGGTGGGAGTGGTGAGATGGCCACGTGGATGTAGGCCAGCAACACCAACAGCTGGAGGTTGACGTGGATGTGCAAGGACACCAAGTCGCTCCTATAGTGGTAGTACCAGCTGCAGCACTGAAGGGGGGGCGCTGTCCACACCACAGCAGACCATGTGCATGTGGCACAGGCCAGTCCCAGGAGGGACCTGGTTCCAGCGGACATATGTCATCATCAGGGGAGAGTACCATATTGTGGCTTGTACCTGGACATGCCCGTGGAACCCCTGGCAGACACAGTTCTCGTGTCCATGGCTGGAGGTGGTGAACTGCACAATCTGCCAGTTATGGTCTGCAGCTGTATGACAAACACCTGTATAGGGCAGACACATGGCAGAACTGTGTGCCTGCATACTCACCCACAATACAAACACACCTAGGACAACCCCATACCTACACATACCACATCACCACAGCCATATCAGTAATTAAAACCCCTCACTCACATACATGGTGTCATACATATGCCTCAGCCTTGGTCTCTGGAAAACCAACAACACACTCTGTGCATATGATGATACCTGTGCCACATCCCTGTCATCCATAACATCAATGCAGGGACAGGCTAATATGGTTTGGATGCACATGGTGAATGTACTACAGTATATAAATGTACTGCTGTGTAACAAGCAGTAAAGTTTAATGCTTACATGTCAGGAAGTGTAGCTGTCCAGCCATGATGCATTATAGCTGTTATTAACACTGAGTGAGTGTGGTCTCCATAATGTTATCTGTTTGTGTTGTAAGGTGTCCATGTGTCAGGAGGAGGATGGTCTGCTGTTATATCTCACAAGGGGTATGGCACTGTGGTGAATCCTTGGCTGTGTCATATCCTGGGTACAGGTGAACACATGTCACAGGTCTGTATAACAGTTACTGCCTGTGCCACATGACCGATAGGTCTGGGGATGGTGTATGCAGGTGAGCGCATGGTGGCTGCTGTTAGCAACCCTTCTACAGGGGACAATGGTAGTTGTACTAGGTGGTACACACCACATGTTTGTGTATAACACACACAGAGGCCTTGGTGTTGGTGCACTACACAGAGGATACTGTACAAATGGATGTATGTACCTGTGCAAGGAACCCATTGTAGCCTATGTAATTCCACCAAGCCAGACTATGCACAACAACACATTGTGGAATAAGCAGTCCCCTAGTTTAATGCCACTGATGATTGTAATGGCAGGGTATATGTCCCCTTCCCCAATGTAGTGCAATCCTCAACTTGATAAACATATGTGTGTTAGTGTGGGTGGCACACCTCTACCCTTTGGAGGGTGAGAGGTGCTGTAGAACCACAGATAGTGTGATAGACAACTACCTAACCTGTTAACATGAACTGTACAGTATTACGACCAGCTACATGGGGGGATACACTCAACAGTAACTGCAATGATGTTGGCTGTGTCCATGACAGCCACACGTAGCTATATATACCAACCCCAGCATCTCTGCACATCTATACAGTGGGGAAGAGGCCATTTACACATCTAACAGTAGTTGTGATGGAATGTATGTCAACAGGATGATACCTGTGAAATGTTAGTATATGCCAGGCAGTTCTTGGACAGATGAACCACTGGCTCATGTATATTCTGCAAACTGAAATAGATCCCTCCACATACACGCACACTCTTACTTGGCAACACTGGGACTAGACCCCTACCTAGGTATGTAGTGCTACTGATGTGTGCGGCTTTAATTGCACAAACCACACAGCTTTTAGGATGAGGTGTGTTCCATGTTACATGTTACAAGCAGAACATCCCTAGGCATGTATAGTATGGTAATGAGGGATGTAATTGTTTATTTATAGACAATACATAGTGTGACATACCGTCATATGCACATTGACAAGCACATAACAGTCAGACACACATCTGAGGAACTTGGACCTATCAGTGCTAAGTACCTTGTCAGTGTGTCCAATTTGTTACAGGTAGGTTTCACACAGCACATGCATAACTGGGCTGGATAGTGTTATCAGTTATCTGTATGGTTGATGGTGACAGTGGTCACCATACATTGGTACATGGGAAATGTACTGGGGTACCATGGTGTAATGACAGTATACCCAGCACCCACACCCCACCGTGGATATTGTATGCACTGGAAACCATGATGACACTCTGACATACCCACCATCATGCATTGACCAGGACTGCAATACAAACCCTTGTCCATCCCAATAGTGCTACTACAGGGATATGCACCTAATGTACATGCCACAGGCATAGTAGGGTGATGCACTGTCATGCCTCTCCTACAGTCAGCAACATCACTGTCCCTCATATTGTGTGGCAATGCATGTTGTAATAGGAGTATGTAGCCTCAAAATGTGGTACCCTACATATATACACACATGCACACATACACACACTTATCAGAACTCAGTGGGTATCCCCTGCCTATCAACCCATTTGTACAACAGTGTTGTGCTGGTACTACAAGGCCCAGGTAGCCCTTAGGGGGAAGAGCATAACAAGGTACATGTCTTGTCTGGTACAACAGCAGCCACATATAACTATGGCAATGGAAGCGCAGTGGGTGTGAAGGGTCTCAGGGTATTCCCAACTACAGGTCTACAAACACACAGACATTGATATTCTCAGTAATGCACACATACACATTTGTCAGTACTGGGGTGCATCAGTGCAGGGGTTCATAGGTGTGTACCAGGCTATTGTCCATGGAGAGATGGGAAGTATAGGGGATGTGTGTACAGTGGTATCATGCCACTTGCCATGTTCCAGCAGGCCATCTATCAACAGGCACCACTGGGATGATCCTGAAGGTGAGAGTGACATGCATCAGCCAATCATCTGGGTGCCTCTTGCAGAGGGCCGGTGAGGTGCTTCAGTTGTCATGTATGCAACATGTATTACATGACATGGTTAGTTTCTGTCTTGGAGACCTATACCCAAGCATGTTCTGTTGACTGTGATAGTGTAGTTGAGGTATCCATGGCATGTGGTGCATACAGGGTGTGGGGTCCTATCTGTGGTGTTTCTAACACAGCTAGGCAGACATGTCAGTGTCAGTCAAGCATAGATTACCTGCAAGTATCCAAGATGGATACCTGACATCTGCACATCTGTACAGAGGACTGATAGACATCAGCTAGATAACTAGCTATGCATAAAGATGAATGTGTTGACAGAAAGACGTCTGACACCAATAGGTATGCCATTACTACATGACAGTAGCCCTCACTGACATGTGCTATACACACAGTAGTCTACAGTTATTTTCTACATACCAGATCATTATCCAGTAGAAAATATTTAATGAGACAAAGCTCACACACCAGGAACACGAGAGTGAGGACTCAGTGCATCTTTGCATGTAGGGGTGTTTGTTTCCAGTACTACAGTTAGCAATCTATTCTTAATTGGGAAAGCACTGTCAACTGTAGTAATGTAATGATACACTACATGCCAGTGTGACTGCATATAACCTGGGATACTACCCATGTATGTAACACATTCACATGGATAAGAGTGTTGTACAAACCATATATACTCAAGTGTCGTAGACATTAGACCCACACCCCTTGCTACTGTAATGACGGCACATAGACGCATGTTATGTACATGGTATTACATACACTTATTACAGATGTCATTACCCTGCTATGTTATCAGACTGGAATGTGAGCACTGGTAATCAGGGCTGAGCCATGCTTAGCAGGTGTCAGCATTGCTGCACTATAACAGCTAAGTACATTTGCACACTGGTAAGCGAAGCCTGCATGGTGTAAGCACCTGTACATTTAAACATACATTAGCACCGGTTTGCTTTGCACAAACCTACACAAACCTATTTAAAGCTGCTCAAAACTACCTTAACCACTCTGTATCCAACAGTCCTTGTTCTGCCCAACAACAAAATAAACGGCCATTGCAGGTCTTGAACCCAGGACCCTCTACACTATAGTCACAGCTGTTAACCACTACACCATGACAGCTGTGAAGACAGTTGTTGTTTTCCAATATATCTGTCAGTACACATATTGAATAGTATTGAAGAAGTGCTGTGACTTCTACAATTGTGTACTTGTTAGTGATATCATTGTTGCATCACATATGTTGTCATATCTAAATATACACATAGATAAATACAGTGTGATACATCTGAGAAGGTATACACAACAGTAATGTTTACACATGACAAGGATATGGATATATATATATATATATATATATATATATATATATATATATATATATATATATATATATATCTACAAATGTAGATATATGTATACATGCACATACACATATATATTCTTATATATGTATTTATATACATCTGTATATTGCATCATATATATATATCTCTGTAGATATATATATATATATATATATATATATATATATATATATATATATATATATATATATATATATATATATATATATATATATCTATTTACATCTATTTCTATGTAGATATTTATAACTATATGTGTGTATGTGTATATATATACATACATATATATATATATATATATATATATATATATATATATATATATATATATATATATACATATATATATATATATATATATATATATATGTCCAGAACATGGAGTGGAGTCATACCTTAGCACCAAAAGTCTCAACGCTTTAGTGCTAGTGAATGTGATGTACGTATTGCAGGTATATATGTAGACTTTTGCTTCTGTAACAGGGGTTGACTTAACAGAAATGATGTGTATGGGAGGTCACATCTGCTATTGACATGTACGCCATCAGTTACTGACAGATATCTAAAGGCCATCATAGTACAGTACCACTGATATCACAGTAATGGTCCTGTGGAATACAGCAGAGATATGACCAAAAAATGTTGACAGTCTGACACACTCTGGTCATTCCAGAGGTATACACAGAACCCCTTAGTGCAAGACATGTGGACCAAGCCTGAGAATGTGGATGTTAACAGGAATGTAAATGGGTATATCATGTAAATACTGGAATACATATGCCCACACAGTTTATGCATTTCTTGACACATAATAACTGGTGGCACAGAGATCACATGGCCACTTACTACCCACTAGTTAGTGATATATATCTGTACAGCATTCCACTGCTTTGACAGACATACATGACAGTTATGGTGGCCCTGCAGCAGTACATAGGTTCATAGGTAAGTACTAGGCTATCTGCCCAAGGGCATTTTTAAGCCTAGCCAGAGTGTGTTGGCTTTTGCCACCCCCTTAGATTAGTTCCCTGTGACTCTGACCAGCCATCATTAGTTCCCTGCGCCTTTGTCCAGCAGGGCCACTGCAGTGATCCACGGGGTAAATTTTCTGTTTCCCATCCACCCGTCGAGACTTCTCTTGAAGAGTGCTAGTGAGGGGCTCTGCCTGATGTATATTGGAATTTGGTTCCAAAGCATGGGGAGTCTCTGGGTCGGGAATCAATCCCTCCAGCATGTCCTTTTTAACATTGTGGTAAGGTTTATATCCCTAGAGCGTGTGGCTCTCAATGATTGGGTTTTTTTTAGGTGGAGCATATCCATCAATTCTGGGTTGGACATGGCCTTGTATGTCAGGCATAGATCACCTCTGAGTAAGCGGAATGCAACCGAGTACAGCTGGAGTTTCTTTAGTCGGGCTGCATAGGTCATCTGTTTGAGACCAGTAATCTTCTTGGTGAGATACTTCTGTGGTCTTTCCAGCTGTTGCAGGTGTCTTGTAAGGTACATCTCAAATGGGGCGTTGTATTCTATAATGGGTCTAATAAGTGATGAGTAGAGAGGTACAATAACCTCCTTTGATCTGGATGCGAACCCTTTTGAGATTAGGTGGGCCACATAGAAGGATTTTCTATCCACCTTGGCAATATTATTATCAAAGGAGAGATTACTATCTACTTGGGTCCCCAGATCCCTTATTACTTTTTATGTATTTAGGGGACTACCTCCTATGTGGTAGTTCGTGGGTACTTTGTTTTTTTCCAAGGGGGATGACTATGCACTTTTTGGCATTCAGCTTGAGGCCATGATTTCGACACCAGGTGTCCGTCTCAGTGAGACCCTTCTGGAGGGTGTCTGTATCACCCGGAGAATCAATTATGGCCCCTAGTTTGTAGTCGTCTGCAAACTTAGTCAGACAAAGTCCTCCTGTGCTTCTCTGTACCTCTGAGAAGTATATACCAAACAGGAGGGGTCCTAGGACTGAGCCCTAAAAATGTCACTTGTAACAGGTTTAGAGTTGGACCTAGGGTCTGCAACTCTCACCGTGTGGGTTCTGTCCGTGAGCCAATTTGCAACCCATCTTGTGATGTAGGGGTGAGCTTGTCTATAATACCAGAATGGGGAATGGTGTCGAAAGCCTTTGTGAGGTCTAGGTAGGGTGTGTGGACCCCCTTACCCTCATCTAATGCCTTGGTAACTGTCTCAAAGAAGTCCACCAGGTTTAGGAGGCATGATCTGCCTTTAACAAAGCCAAACTTAGGGGGTACAAAGTTTGGAGGTTCCCATTGTCTCTGTTAATGAGTTCCATGATGATGCATTCCATAGCCTTGCAGACCAGGCTAGTCAGGCTTATAGGACGATAGTTCCAGGGGTCCATTGTGGTGCCACCTTTGTGGAGTGGGATAGCTGTTGCTGTGTGCCACTCTGTGGGTATGTAGCCTATAGAGAGGCTGAGTTTGAATAGTGTGTTTAGGTGGGGGTTGGTTCATTTTGTAGCTCTTGTAGGATGCAGCCTGGGACACTGTCCAGTCCCATTGAGGCTGTGTTTTTGGCTTTGGATAGGGCTGTTTTAACCTGTATGTCTGTGATTGCTGGGGCCTTACATTCTTCTGGTATGGTTATGGACCCTTTAGGGGGTGAGAGGAGTGTGAAGTTTGCACTAAACCTGTCTGCCAAAATGTTGGCAATATCAATCGGTTCAGTGTATTTTGTGCCATTCTGCCCTAACTCAGAGCAGATCTGAGAGTTTCCACTTAGGTTCTTGACATAGCTAAAGAATACTTTGTGGTTATCTTTGGAGTCCTTGGCAATTTGTCTTTCGAAACTAGCCTTGGATGATTTAATGAGGGATCATAGTTTCTTGCTGATACTGATCAGGGATGCCTTTCCTTCTAGGGATTTTGCTCTTGTCTGTACTAGTTTCCTCCTTCTAATGTAGAGCCTGTTTATGGCAGGGGTCCATCAGGCTGGTTTACTTTTCTTGGAGGAGTGAGTCTTGGTTTTACTTTGGATAGCATGATCCATGCATTCCTGCAGATGGTCATAGAGTGCCTTTGTATAGGTTTCAGCAGCTTAGACAGCATTGTCCATTGGCATGGGGGCTGTGAACCTTTCCACCTCAGTCTTAAGTAACTTGAAGTTTGATGTTGAATAGTTTTTCATGGTTGCTTCCTTGAATGGGGTTGGGGTGGAATGTGGATATCCAGAGTGATTAGTCTTTGGTCTGGTCTAAGCAGCGAGGGGATGACATCAGGTGTGGAACACCGGTCGCCCATGTTGGTGATGACCAGGTCCAATATGTTGCTCCCTCTGGTTGGGGTGTTGACCAGTTGATCCAGTGCATTCGAGTTTATAAATTCTAGGAAGCTTTGGGCAAGGAAGTTAGTACTTGAATAGTTCTCCCAGTTAATGTTTGGGTAGTTGAAATCACCCAGTATTAGGGTGTTTGGTAGGACCTTCATATTTCCCAGTGTCTCCTGAAATGTGGAATGGGGGTCCTGGGTCAAGGAGGGAGATTTGTAGCAAGCTACAATTTGGATTGCAGTTTTTCCCTTTGTTAGTTGCACTTGGATGATCACCGATGCATTGTGCTGCACTACTAACCTGGAGGTGTGAGTATCCTGGATGAAAATGGATACACCTCCGCCTTTTGTGTTTCGGTCTGGGTTCTGTGGCCGAAAGGTATGGTATGAGTTATAGCCTGGTAGTGCTGGGGTGCTCTCAGGAGCCTTAAACCAGGTATCTGTTACTGCACAGATATCAATGTTCTCCACACTGAGGAGTGCCTCGAGAGCGTGCATTTTGAGGTTTAGACTTTTGGCGTTGAGTAGCATTACCCTCAGTTTTTGGTTTCTTGTGCTGTTTACGGTGGTGGGTTTGTCTTTTGAGCCTTGCCTAAAAAGGCACTATGGGGGTTGGCAAGAGACTTTGCCAGTATTCAAACGCCTAAGGGTGATAAGTGCTAGTCATCTCTTGTGAAGCAACTTGGCTAGTCAAGCATGTCATCCCAGGCAGACAGATACTGGATCCCCTTTGAATGACACCAAAAACTTAGCCAAATGTTGAAATTGATCATTTTTTCTTTGTACTGTGGCATAATTCGTGGTGAGGGCAGGATGCTACTCAGGAGCAGGGTCATACCTGCCTGGGCTACTTGATCAGAGAGCTCTTCCATGTCTCTTTTCATGTAGTCCAGGGAAGTATGTCTCAAGTCATTCACACCAACATGTACAATGACGGAGTTGTATTTGTACTTGTTCCAGTGTGACCTGAGTGCTTGTGTTATGTGGCGAATCCTGGCGCCCGACAGGCAGCTAACTTTAACCTTCTCCTTGTCCAGCCTAGTTAGTGGGACATCAGTGTGCCTAATTATAGAGTCGCCTATTACTAGTGTGTTGGGTATGTTATTTTGCCTTAAGGGCTGTGATTGCATGACACACTGATTATTTGAAGTATGTGTTTCATGGTTGGTGATGAGTTGTGGAGGCTGCTTGGGTGTCTGCTTTGGAGGTCTCTGTTGCTTTTGCAGATTTTTATTTAGAGCCTCCGAGTATGTTTTTGTGTATTTATGTGTGTTATTTGCCTGTGTTGGTTTGTTAAGTCTATGTGAGACTGGTGGTGTGTTTCAAGTATTACCCTTCTCCTCTTAACTGTCAGTTCCAGTCTTGGGTTGAGAGAACTTTGCCTCCTGTCTGGCTGTATAATTGCATCTCTCGCATATATTAGTGTTTGGTGGTAGGAGGAGAGGGTTGTCTGTGTACATGAGGCAGTTGCAACATTGCCTCAAAATGACCAGATTCACCAGTTGGACTGGAGAGTACACCAGAAACTACCCTTTGGACATGCCTGAGTAGGAAGAGTGATTCATTTTCCTGACTGACTGGTAGGGACAATTAGAGAGCCTTGTCCTTCTGGACAGTATAAGGGGGCTAGTGCTAGGGGTAATTAGTGCTTGTTATGAGTTTTAAGCAGGTGCTGGGATGTAAAATGAATAGTTTCAGTGCTAGAGTTGAAGGTTTGAATAGTTCCAAGGGAAAAACTTAAGAGCAGATCTTGTGAAGCCAGGAATAGTTTAACGCTAGCCGTGCAAATGCGTTTTTTATATCAGAAAGATTAAAGAGATAAAAATTACCCCAAAACAGCCAATAAAACTACAGTTTATGGGCAGAAACCACTCCTTCAAGGGCAAGTAGACTGTTCAGAGCTCCCCACTCTCACTGGTGAACAAAGAAACTTCCTTTTTGCCCAAATAAGGTATGGCCAACACAGAAGCTCAACCACAGTCCAGGTATCAGCAGGTATCTGAAACTGGACTTTTCTAGCTTAGTAAGGTGGGAAAATAGCAAGTTTTTTTTTATGTTTTCAGTAAATGCAGTAGAAACAGGTAACAAACAATTTTTACAGTGCAGTAATGGCTGTCGCACAGAGACAATTAAAAAATACAATTTACAGCAAAAAATATTTGTTTAAAGTGCAGGCACAAGTAAATGCAATTTTCAGAATAAAATGAGCATTTTGACAAGCAATAAATGCCAGAAAATGAGCAATTAGGTGGAAATAGCAGTAAATAACAAGAACCAAAAAATAGTACTTAAACACTCCAAAGTCTCTCCTTTTGTCTTTCTGGCATTGTAGGTCTCTTCAGGACACCTGGGCAGGATATGCTGAGCCTATACAGATGCAAAAACCACGCAAATGCATTTTTTATATCAGAAAGATTAAAGAGATAGAAATTAGCTCAAAATGGTCAATAAAACTACATCTGACAACAACATCCCACTAAGCTGCTAGGCATGTAACAAAGTACTGTGAAAACTCCAATAAGACTGCCACAACACTGACCTACATTTCTTATGTGGGGAATACACATGTATCTGCAAATATAGCAGGCTCTACAGGCATGTCACAGTACAGAGTAACAGACACCTGTGTGAAAGTACATACCCACAACCAATGTGAACAGCCACAGCCACATATGGTAAGTGAGCTTAATATTACAGTATATGGACTGTCTGATCAACACCATCCTCATATGTGCCACTCACACACTAATCCTACATATACTGGGTCACTACACAGTGTGGTCCGATATCTGTCTGTGGTATGGGACATGTGTGTGTTTGTCCCTACAAACATGTAAGCCAATAGGGTACCATACAGCATGGAGCAGCATGTAACATCAGATAGAACAGGACCAAGAACAATGACATCTATCACAGTCTGTACACAGGCCAAGGTACATATTCACGATACACACACTGTTGACAATCACCATAAGTACACAGGCCTCACTACTGTACACACTACCACAGAATACCCAGGTTATGTCCTCAAATATAACCCCTACTATACATAACATGTCTAGCAGTCTGGTATCTCACTGGCTTGTTATCAGGTATGATGTCAATAAATAATGGTGTACAGAACATATGCACCTCTTACTGCATGACATATGTAGAAAGGTTGACAGAGTTGTGTATGAAGGCACAGACACAGGACCAATATTGACATGTTGCTGTGATAACCTCATACATTTACTACTGTAACAGGGTTTGTTGTGACATATGTCCTATGAGGGATATGAAGTCAGTAACTCTCATGGCTGCCACCATGTACTGACTGCAATCCTCAGACTTTGCTTCTGCAGTTCTAATATAGGTAATCTGTGAATAACACAAAAAAATAAGACTCCAAACACTGGCCAGTCTGCAGATAACCCTAAAGATTGTGTTTCCTCAAACACATAACACTGTCATGACAGGTATTAAATCATGTAGATCAGCCATACCCACACAAACCCTGTTAAACCAACATTATTCCAAATGCAGAAGAGCAAAACTTACATTCTGTAGTCATATCTGGAACATTCTCCTCCTGTTTGTTGGCCTGTCTCCACAATGTATGTTGTTAGAGGTATATCCCACTACCATCTGTGATGCTGTTTGCCAAACACCGACATGAAGTCCTACTCACAGTGAATGAAAAGGGCCAATACCAACATGATGTTCCTAGTTATAGGAGTGTGTTTCCATGCAATTGGCTATGGGAATGTTACCACAGCTGTTCCCCATGCAATCAGCTAGTATGGGACTGCAATTCATGCACAGGCCATCAGCTGATCATGAGCTTCACTTACAAAACACAAGCTGCTGCCTAAGCAAAGCAGGTGTACTTCTTCCCATACATCAGAGAGGGAGTGAGAGAGATAGGCTGAGACAAAGTAAGACAGGGAGGGGGTAGGAGAGTAAAAGCTAAGCATGTTTGTGTGACATACATACCAGTACAGAATTTTAAACTCCTGCCTGACTATGTATTGCTATTACATATCTATGCAGTTATGGCATGCGCCACAGAGCTTACATGTTGGGGAGCTGTCCAAAGTTATATTTGACGGTGAGTGACATCAGCAACAGTGATAAAGAGGGATAAGGTAAATGTAGTACATGTGCCTGTCCACAAGAACAGGTATCAAGGACAACACAGCCACACTCTCTCAGAGACTCACACACATTATCACAGTTGGCAGGGTCAGGATTAGACTTCCTAACTAACTAGTTTGCCACACTACAGTAATACGCAGGTATCACATGCACCACAGAGGTTATCAGATAGATATACAGGCAGAGGGTATGTCAAGGTGTCTGACATCAGAAGGCATGCTTCAGTAGGCCAATGGGAGGTGTAGTGAGTGTGAATGTTGTCCAAATCATTATACTCCGCACACACACACACACACACACACACACACACACACACACACACACACACACACACACACACACACACACACATAAGTTTGCCAGTACTGACATGCATGGGTGCATTGCTTCACAAGTGTGTAGTGGTTGACTGTGTCAGAAGGCTATACAAGGCTAGGTAAAGGGTATACCTTGGCATCAGGCCACATGACAATGGTCTGCTGTGTGGCTCAAGGGTGTAGTGTCTGGATTGGCCCACACAGGTGGGTATTGTATTCACCATCCACTCATCTGGGTTGCTATTGAGGGTGGTCAGTGCTGTGCAATGCTTACCATGTATATATTCTATATTCCATAACATGGACAGTGTTTGGGATGTGCACACATCCTACATCCATGTTCTGTGACATGTGGAAGTGTACCTGGGGAGTCTGGGGCATCTTGTGTAGACAGATTGTTATCATCAGATGTGCCATTCCTGACCTCATGTGGCGAGAACTGGCAATGGAAGCCAGGTTGACTCTGCACCTACATTGACAGCATGATACAGGTATTTACTGGCGTCAGTGGCATCTGTCCATACAGGGCATGTGTATAAGGCATGGTATATCCTTCATCGGTTACATTTGTTGACTCTACAGTTGTTGTAGGCATCCAGTAGGGAACATAGCGAAGGGGCACTTTATGGAATGATTTGCCTATTGTAGGGATGGGACAGGGTGCCATGTCCTCTGTAATCCACTGAAATCACACCATGGTTACTATCTGTGGGCAATATGTAGGGAACTACCAACATAGTGGTTGTTGAATAGCTAAGTGTGTTTGTGTATGAGACAAGGGTTAACTATATTGTTCCCCAAGCCATGATGTCATATGTAGGGGTATGGATTGCCTACCACAGCCTCTCTGCTGTTTGACATCTGTTATCTTTGTAAGGTGGACATTGTGACATATAATAGGCCAACCAAATAAGAAATTTGCAAAACCCACTCCACAATGAGTCCTGTTATTGCACACTCACACCTTTGTCCACACACTTGATACTAATGACAAACGCACACAAAGTCTGACAGTTACCATGTCTGGGATTAGAACTCCTACCTACCTAATACATCATACTACTGAATTACACAGTTATAGCATGCTCCACAGAGCTTACTGGGCTACTCTTTCCCCAAAGGTGTATTTCAAAGTGAATGGCATCAGCAGGCTTGCCAACGAAGGGCAATGGAAGTTGCAGTGACTGTGAACGGCCTCAAAAGCATTGATCCCTACACAGACAAACAAACACACACACACACACAAAGTTTTACAGTTGCCATGTCTGGGATTAGAACTCCTACCTAACTATTACATCACACTACAGCCTTACGCAGTTATAGCATGTGCCATGGAGATTAATGGGCTACTTCCTCCCAAAGGTGTATTTCAAAGTGAATGGCATCAGTGGGCTTGCCAAAGTAGGCCAATAGAAGTTGTAGTGACTGTGAATGGCCTCAAAGTATTGATCCCTACACAGACTAACACACACAATTTTACAGTTGCCATGTCTAGGATTAGAACTTTTGCTTAATTAGTACATCATAGGTTCATAGTTTTATAGGTCCATACTAGGCTATCTTCCTAGGGCATTTATAAGCCTAGCCAGAGTGTGTTTGGCTTTCGCCACCCATTTTAAATTAATTTTGCTATGCCCTTTTTCGAGGTTAGTATACTGTGCCTCTGTCTAACAGTGACACAGAAGTGACACCCGGGGTAAACCAATGATCTCCCATCCACTCATCAAGATTCCGCTTGAAGAGAGTCAATGAGGGACTCTGCCTAACTTGGACTGGGATTTTATTCCAGAGTGAAGGGAGCCTCCGGGTTATGAATCTGTCCCTTCAGCATGTCCTATTTATTTCAGTGCGGTTCAAGTGAGGTTCAAGTCTCTCGAGTGCATAGCTCGATGGGATTTGGATTTTCTGAGGTGCAGCATGTCCATTAATTCCAGGTTGGACATGGCTTTATACGTCAGGCAAAAATCGCCTCTGAGCAGGCGGTATGCCACTGAGTAGAGCTGGAGTTTCTTTAACCAGGCAGCATATGGCATCTGTTTGAGCCCTTTGATCCTCTTGGTGAGGTATTTTTGGGGTCTTTCCACTTGCAGCAGGTGTCTGGTAAGGTACATCCCAAAAGGGGCATTGTACTCAATTATGGGCCTGATGAGGGATGAGTAAAGAGGCACGATGACCTCCCCTGATCTAGATGTGAATCCCTTCATGATAAGGTGGGCTATATGAAATGTTTTTCTAACCACTTTGGCCACGTGGTTGTCAAATGAGAGATTGATATCAGCTTGGGTCCCCAGGTTCCTAATTACTTCTTCTGTACTTAATGGATTACCACCTATGTGGTAATTTGTGGGCACTTTGTTTTTGCCAAAGGGGATGACTATACACTTTTTGGCATTTAGCTTGAGGCCATGGCTCTGGTACCAGTTGTCTGTATCTATGAGGCCGTTTTGGAGGACGCTTGTGTTGGCTGGAGAGTCAGTTATGGCACCCAGTTTGCAGTCATCTGCGAACTTGGTCAGTCATAGTCCTTCCATGTTGGCCTGTACCTCTGAGAAATATATACCAAACAAGAGAGGTCCCAGGACTGAGCCTTGTGGGACGCCACTTGTAACTGGTTTGGAGTCTGACATGGCTCCAGCAATTCTTACCATGTGGGTTCTGTCCTTGAGCCAGTTTGCAACCCATCTAGTGACATGGGGTTTATATTTAAGCTGGTGAGCTTATCTATAATGCCCGAGTGGGTATTGTATCGAAGGCTTTTGCGAGGTCCAGGTAGGCTGTGTGGACCACCTTCCCCTCGTCAATGGCCTTGGTGACTGTTTCAAAGAAATCGACCAGGTTTAAAAGGCAGGATCTGCCCTTAACAAAGCCAAACTGGGTAGGATCCAGTGTCTGTAGGTCCCCAATATCTTTATTTATGAGTTCCATGATGATCCTTTTCATAGTTTTGCAGATCACGCTAGTCAGGCTTATGTTGCGATAGTTTCCAGGATCCGTTGAGGCACCACCTTTGTGGAGAGGGAGCACTGTTGCTGTACGCCACTCTTTGGGTACATATCCTGTAGTAAGGCTGAGATTGAACAGTAGTTTTATGTTTGGGTTTAGCTCTTCTTCGAGTTCATGTAGGACGCAGCCCGGGACACCGTCTGGTCCCATTGATGCTGTGTTTTTTGCTTTGGAGAGGGCGGCTCTTACCTGAGCATCTGAGATGTCAGGGGGGCAGCACTCTGCTGGGATAGATATTTGCTCTTTTGGTGGGGAGCGGGGGGGGAGAGAAGTTTGCGCTGAACCTGTCAGCTAGGATGTTGGCAATGTCTGTGGGTTCGGTGTATTTTTTGTCATTTTTGGACTAATTCTGAGCATATCTGGGTCTTGCTCTATCATGTAGTAGCTTCCTCCTTCTATTGTATAGTTTGTTTATGGCTGGGGTCCACCAGACAGGACGTCTACCTTTGGAGGATTGGGTCTTGGTTTTATTTGGGATTGCATGATCCATGCATTCCTGAAGGTGTACATAGAATGCGTTTATAAAGGATTCTGCAGTCTGGGCCATATTTTCCACAGGCCCTGGGGCTTTGAAGGATTCCACCTCGGTTTTGAGGAGTGTGAAATTTGCTTTAGAGAAGTTTTTCACTGTGGTTTTCTGGGCAGGGGGTGGGGTTGGTATGTGAATATCCAGTGAGATTAGATTATTGTCTGATCTTACCAGTGAGGGATACACTTCTGGTCTGGAGCATAGAGTCCCCATGTTGGTGATGATCAGGTCCAGTATGTTTTTCCTCTTTTGGGAGTGGTAACAAGTTGTTCCATAACATTTGAGTTTATAAATTCTAGGAACCTTTGGGCTAGGGTGTTGGAGCTAGAGTAATGCTCCCAGTCTATGTTTGAGTAGTTGAAGTCGTCCAATATAATGGTGTTTGGAGAGACCTTCATCCTTTCCAGTGTTCTCAGGAAAGCCGAGTGGGGTTCCTGAGTTTGGGAGGGTGGTCTGTAGCAGGTTATAAACTGGAAGGCAGTTTTACCCACTGTTAGTTGCACATGGATAGTCTCTGATGCTTCGTGCTGTGCCACCGACCTGGAGGTGTGGGTATCTTTGACGAATATTGATACTCCCCCTCCTTTTGTGGTTCACTCCAAGTTTTGAGGCCAAAAAGCATGGTATGCGGTATAACCTGGTAGTGCTGGGGTGCTTTCAGGAGCACTGAACCACGTTTTTGTTAATGCACAGGTATCGATGTTCTCCATGCTAAGGAGAGTTTCGAGTGTGTGCATCTTGAGGTTTAGACTTCTGGCGTTGAGTAGCATTACTCTTAGTTTCTTATCCCTTGTGATACCTATGGAGGTGGGTTTGTCTTTTGAGCCTTGCCTAAAAAAGGCACTATGGGGGTAGCAAGTGCCTTTGCCAATATCCGAAAGCCCAGGGGTGACAGGTGCAAGCCGTCCCTAGCAAAGCATCATGGCTTGTCGAGCATGTCATCCCAGGCTGACAGGCATTGAATCCCCTTTGAATGACACCAATACTTAAGCCAATTGTTGAAATTGATCATCTTTTCCTCATATTGTGGCATCATTCTTGGTGATGGTAAGATGCTACTCAAGGTCAGGGTCATACCGGCATGGGCTACATGCTCAGAGAGCTCCTCTATGTCTCTTTTCATGTAGTCGAGGGAGGTACGTCTCAAGTCATTCACACCAGCATGGACAATGACTGAGTCATATTTGTACTTGCCTTGGAGTGACCTGAGTGCTTGTGTTATGTGGCAGATCCTAGCACCTGACTGGCAGCTCACTGTGACCTTCTCCTTGTTCAGCCTGGTGAGCGGGACATCAGTGTGCCTGATGATACAGTCACCTATTACAAGTGTATCAGGTGTGTTGTTTAGCCTTAAGGGCTGTGACTGTTCAGCACACTGGCTTTGTGAGCTATGTGTTGCACGTGTTTTGTTTTGGGGTAGCGGTTGCTTGGGTGTCTGCTTTGGAGGTCTCTGCTGCTTAGGCAGATTTTTATTTAGAGCCTCCGAGTATGTTTTTGTGTGTTTATGTGTTTGGTTTGCTGTCGTGGTAGGTCTATGTGAGACTGGAATTGTAGTGAGTGTGGTTTCATTCTCCTCCTGACTGGTTTCGCCAGTACTGAGTTGAGAGGGCTTAGCCTCCAGTATGGCTATATGGTTGCATCTCTCACATGTGTTGGAATTTGTTGGGAGGAGGAGAGGGTAGTCTGTGTACATGAGGCAGTTGTAACATTGCCTCAAGATTCTCAGATTCACCAGCTGGACCAGAGAGGAGATTGACAATTGACCTTTGGACATGCTAGAATAGTATTGGGAATTCCTTTATAATTGAAAAAAAGGGCCAACGGGGAACAAGATACTCAAAGATGTCATTCAGGTTCAGAAGACATGATCGGCCCTTTATAAACCCAAACTGGGTGGGGTCCAGAGATTGCAGGTTGTCAATGTGTTTGTTTATAAGTTCCATGATTATACATTCCATGGCTTTGCAGATCAGGCATGTCATACTACTGGGGTTGTAGTTCCCAGGATCCAAGAAGGATCCCCCTTGTGAACTGGGATAACTGTAGCTGTGTGCCATACAGAGGGCATGAAGCCTGAGGTGTGGCTATGATTAGACATGGCACGTAGGTGAGGTGCCTGTTCATTTTGTAGTTTATGTAGTACACAGCCTGGGATATTGTCTGGTCCCATGGATGCTGTTTTCTTAGCTCTGAAGAGTGTGGCTTTTACCTGTGTGTCCATTATTACCAGAATCTGGCAATCTTTCAGTGTTGAGATTGGCCCTTTAGGGACTTGGAGGAGGGTGCAGTTGGCACTGAATCGATCTGCCAGGATATTGTCAATATCCTTGGGAGCAATATATTTAATGCCATCCTGATGTAGCTCAGAGCAGATCTGAACATTGCCATTTAAATTCCTGACATAGCTATGGAATGGCTTGCAGTTTTCTTAGGCATATTTGGCTACATTATGTTCATAACTAGCTTTGGAGGATGTTATGAGGGATCTTGGTTTCTTATTGAGGCTGTTAAAGGAGTATTTTGCATCCTGGAAATTTCCTAATTTCTGCAACAGTTTCTTCCTTTTGTTGTACAGTATGTTTATGGCAGGGGGCCACCACATTGGCTTCCTTTTGTTTGGTGGGGAGCATCTTGGTTCTATATTAGATGGCACAATTCATGCATGAGTGGATGTGCTTGTACAATGCCTTAGTGTAAGATTCAGCAGTCATCCTTTCATTTCCCAAATGCATGAGTGTCATGACATTAGTCACATCTGACATGTGTAGCATGATGTTGGCTTTGGAGATGTGTGTTACAGAGGCTTTCTTACTGGGGTGTGGGGGAGGGATGTAGATGTTAAGGGTTATTAGCTTATGGACAGACCCGACCACTGATGGTGTGATCATATGTGTGGAGCATTGATTTCTCATGTTAATAATAACCAGGTCTAGGATATTTGAGCCCCTGGTGGGACTATTGGTTACTTGCTCCAGGGCATTGGGAATTATGACCTCCAAGAACAGTTGGGAACACGTGTTGGTGCACAAGTAGTTTTCCAATTTAATGGTAGGGTAGTATAAGTCACCCAGTATTATGGTGTTTGGTTGTATCATAATATTTCCCAGTATGTTTAGAAAGGTGTATTGGGAACCATGGGGCATGGCAGGGGATCTGTAGCAAGCTATACAATTTGGATTGCAGTCTTACCTAGTGTTAGTTGCACTGGGGGTATTTCAGACACATTCTGTTGGGCAAGTAGCCTGGTGGTGTGATTATCCTTGGTGAATATGGACACTCCTCTGCCTTTAGTGTTTTGGTCCTGGTTTGGTGGCTGACAGGTGTGGTGAGACCTGTACCTGGTATCGCAGGATTGTTTTCTGGAGCCTTGGATCATGTTTCTGTTACTGCACAGATATCCATGTTCTCCATTTTCAGGAGTGCCTAGTGACTGTGAATGGCCAAAAAAGCATTGATCCCTACACAGACACACACACACACACACACACACACACACACACACACACACACACACACACACACACACACACACACACACACACACAGTTGCCATGTCTGGGATTAGAACTCCTACCTAACTTGTTCATCACACTACAGCATTACACACTTATAGCACACACCACTGAGCTTACTGGACTATTCTTTCCCCAAAGGTGTATTTCAAAGTGAATGACATCAGCAGCCCTGCCAAAGTAGGCCAATGGAAATTGTAGAGAGTGTGAATGGCCTCAAAAGCAGTGATCCTCACACAAACATACAAAAATCTACATTTGCCATATCTGGGAATAGAACTCCTACCCAAGTAGTATATCACACTACAGCATTATTCAGTTATTGGGCGTGCCACTGAGCTTTCTGGGCTACTCATTCCCCAAAGGTGCATTTCAAAGTGAATGATAGCAGCTCTGCCAAAGTAGGGCAATGAATATTGTAGTGAATGGGAATGGCCTCAAAAGCATTGATCTCTACACACACACTTGCCATGTCTGGGATTAGAACTCCTACCTAACAAGTACATGACACAGTTATAGCACATGCCACAGAACTTATAGGGCTACTCCTTTACCAAAGGTGTATTTCAAGCTGAATGACATCAGCAGGCTTGCCATAGTAGGGCAATGGGGAGTGCAGTGTGTGTGTGTGCATGGGCCATAAACCATTCATCTGGAAGCAGACACAAAACACTCAGGCATACACAGGTTTATATTTCACAGGTACATGCATACAACTGCTAAATGAATACTGACTTGTACAGTCATGTTACACAGTTATCACAAGCACCACAGACACTATAGTGCTGAGGGATACCAGAGGCAAATGTCTACAGTGATTGACATTTGCACATCCTGTGGTTTTAGCCAATTGGATGTGTGCTGGGTGGGACAGGCCTCATGATGGGAAGCTCTTTGTCACTGTCTGTCACTCTCTTCCACACATCTAAGTATGCGTAACATTGGTCTATTATAGTGTGTTGTCCTTGGATATATGTGTGTATTCCTATCCAATGTGTGTGCAAGACGTGAATCCATTCGAGGTAGGTTGTACTCTATTGCAGGCTTTTGTGTTCTGCACCTACAGCTAGCAACCCGTTTTTGCAGGATATCTGTAGATTGGTTGCCAATATGGGGTCATATTGGGTTACTGTAGGTAATTATGTCTGTGCTGCTTCTGCTACACGTTTTTGGTGTTAGCAGAGATATTCAGACATATGTACTGTTTTACACTGTGATATGTTATGTCATCAACTACTGTCAGATATACATATCTGCTTGCAGTAATTTCCTGGGGAACACAGGGTGAATGCAGCTGTGTACAGTATTGTAGTCTGCAGCCTACATATTCTTGCACAATCATGCCATTCTGGAGGGGAAGCTGCAGACACTTGCTGATGAGTCTGTGTAAATGGTTCAGCACCTTGGTACAGTGGTGGCTGAAGATCCCCTGCTTGTACAGCCATCAACATGACAGTATAGCTGTATCTTGCTGTGACCATACCTCACAGCTGTACAGATTCACACAGGTTACCCATAGGCAGGGGTCATATTTCTGGACATTACCTCTTCACATTGTGGTTTATGAGCAGGTTTGTAGCCACCCATTCCTGTGTTTGCAGACAGGGATAGTATGTGCACACAGCTGAGTTTCAGACTTCACACACTCCATGCCATCCATGCTCCTACCCCCCATTATTATATCCTCTTCCAAGCATTATGCAAACATTATCTGATAAGTTCTCTATAGTTATCACTTCTTCCCAGCAGTAATTTGGTGTTGATCCACAATTCATGCAATAGGACATGGTGGACATGTTACTAGGATTTGTCGACATAGTCTTGCATTTGGGTTCTGTGGACTGTGTTATGTTGTTATTTAGGAGTCCATGACATAACATACATTGGTAGTATGGGTAAGACACAGGCCTTTGGCAGAGGACTGTAGGGCATTTTTAGTGATGCAGGCTAGCTGTAGCAGGCCCTTGCATTGTGTCACTCCTACAGCCCCTGACTGCAAACCACTATATTCCCCTGGGGTGACAGGGTTGGTGTGCAAGGTGTTAATGTCAATACCTTCTGTTATTATTGATCCAGTGGTGTGGATGCTGGCATGGTGTTGCTTACAGCTGGGGACACAACTACATGGGGCACCTCTTCTGCATGCTGCATTCTGTGGCTATTGCCATACAGAGGTGGGGATCATATTGTATTCATTCCCAACAGCAGGGATAAGACCTGTGAGGTACCTATGGTTGATGGTGGGGTGAGCTGGGTGCATGTGTGCTATGGATACTACTTGCATCTGACCCGCAGATATACGTGGGGGATTCCACTTATGCTGGCATGTACAGGGACATCAGCTGTTTCTCGATACTTCATACCTGTGAACTTTGTGGTCTGCCAGTGCTATGCCAGGCAACATTGGTATTCCATACTACGAACCCAACTAACGTGCTGTTAACCTGTATATACAATTCCAAAGGTGTGTCCATTTTACAGTAACATATTGTACACTGTCAGTCTGGAGTACTTACACCTGTGCTCTATTTGTATGTCTGGGCCCACATTCATGCCATGTCAATCTTTCAGATGGTGACAGATATTACATCCAAACAATTACCATGGCTTACTGCTGGAATGTGTTTTGCTGGAATGCATTGTGTTTGGCACTGTGGTTCTGAGAACTTAGCCCTGTCATTGGCAGTACTGGCCAATGGCCACCAGGACAAACCTCACCATGCCTACATGCTGACCACTCTGACACAATATACAACACACACCAAGCTAGCACAAACAGCTCTGCATATTGTACACATGCTACAATCTATCCTTCTACTTTGGCCATCTCAGGTAATCTGTGCTCCATTGTTATTATATCTACACATACATGTTACTAAATTTCTACATAGGATTGTGGGAGGGGCACACCTGACAACTGTGCACATTTGCTGTGACTGTACTGGTATTTCAGGTACTTCATTTCATTCTATATTCTGACTTATCATGCAGACTAGAGGCATATCAGTGTACTACAGTTCTTAGGTTTGATTGACCTACATTTCAGTTTCAGACTTCTTACCCATCAGAACTAACATCCCACTGCCTGACCTATTGCAGTCTGTCTGTGTAGGTCTGGAGGGTGGGGCTGTTCATCACAGCCATCAATCAGAGGCCTTAGCATAGCCTTTCTTTGTGTTTGTCTATGCCTGTCCTGTTGGCTGAGACTGTTGGGTATGTGAGCCTGCCTGACTGGCATGTGTGTGTCCTCTGGACACAAATTTGGCCCACCACATTTCCTGCAGTGGGTTTTGTCACCTTGTCTAGTACTGACTGCTATGGTGACACCAGTATTTGTTACAGATTTCATGCTGCCACTATAGATGTCTACTATCTGCTGGCATCCCATTCAGCCACCCGATTCCCTTGCATGCTCACATCCATACCATAGATACAAGTAACAAAACATACTACTCCATTCAGCAAATGATAGGGATAGTGACTTACCTTGTGGCTGTGCCAGTATTAAGGATGGTGCTGGAGGGCTGACTATGTTGGATGCACATAGTATACTCCCTATACATGGTTAAACACAGGTAGTGTCATGTTTGGCATCCTTTTTACTGTATGTGCGAGTCAGAGAGAGGTGTCATTCCCTGGGTTCCTACCATGCAAGTGTATGTGTTATGTGTTGCCTCTTTGCCAAGGCCTGGGCATACTGGTAACACCTCCTTCTGCTTACTGGGGCAGGCTCAGGTTGTTCCTCCTCTGAGTCACTCTGTGCCTGTGCAGGCCCTGGCAATGGTGGGGGGCTGTGTGGCCCTGCCCCATGCTGTTCCTGCTGCAGCGGTTTCCACAGGATCATATTGTGTAGCATGGCACATACAATGACAATTTGGGTACATGTAGCTGGTGAGTACTGCAAGGCTCGACCGGATATGTCCAGGCACCAGAACCATAACTTGAGCATCCCAATCACATGCTCTATTATGATTTTGGTCTGTGCATGTGCCTTATTATGGAGTTCTTGTTCGGGTATGTGTGCATTTCTGATGTGTATGATCAGCCACAGCTCCAGTGCATAACTAGCATCCTTCACTAGGTGGCCATAAGGGATGTCCCCAATGGCAAATCTCTGGTACAGCTGCATCATATGTCAGATGTGGGAGTCGTGATAGCTTCCAGGGCAGCCAGCACATGCATTCATTATAATGCCCTGGGCATCGCACACGACCTGGTAGTTGATGGAGTGAAAGCCCATGTGGTTGATGTAGACCCTACCCCGCAAGCCAGGTGGTGCTTTGATGTGTATGTGCATGCAGTCTATAGCACCCACTACCTCAGGGTATTCTGCTATTTGGTGGAAGAGACTCATATTGTTGGTTAATGCCTCACAGCTGTTGTGGAAATATACGTGCTCACCGGCATGTGCTGACATGGCATCCAGGAACTGTTGGAGTACCCTGGATGCTGATGCCTGTGAGATCCCCATGATATCCCCAGTTGGCCTTTGGAAGGCACCTGTGGTTAGTATTCTTAGGCTTACACATACCTTTGTATCCACTGGGATGGGTTCCCCTCTGTTGGTTCTGTGTGTGAGGTGTGGCTGGCACAGCTCAACAATGTGCACCCTGTCCACCCTATAGTGCTCCAGTATCTCCAGCTCATGTAGCCCCTGGTAGGTTATCTCCTTCTTCTCACTGTAGGTTGGTTGTCAGCATTCACATCCTCACCACCCTCAGCCTCTTCCACATGTTGATTTATGATAGCTAATGCAGCCCCTATCATTTTGTTGCTTTTGTTTGGTAAATTTTCCCCACTTGTGTACACTGGTGGTGCAGAGTTTGTGGGAAAAAAACAGAGGGAAAGGTGTTTGCATAGTTTATAGTACTGTGTTGGGCTGGGCTGCTGCCTGTGTAATTGACTGATTCTGATACATTTCACCTGCCAGCTATGCTAGTTCTCCTTGATTACCTTCCTACTGCTGTTTTCCCTTCCCATTGCCTTCCTGTTTAAGCCCAGGGGTGAGCCGTTAAAACACAGTGCTCAGATGTGCACAGAGCTATTTCCTTGTTTACCTTTTTATTTCCTTTAAAACACAGTGTGCGGCATGCACACCCACTTAGGCAATATAAAGAGTGCTTGGCAGCTTCAGACACACCCTCTTGCTTAGCTCTGCTAAGGGCAAACCCGAGCCACAGGGCTCCAATAAGCTTACAGTATGCCTGACACACCCCTCTATGATGTCAGCTAGCTGTTAGGCTCACACCATGGTTTTTCTGCACCTACATGGTTGGGTGCAGGCTAGCCATGAAGGGAAATCTGGGATTCAGTATCATTAACCTCATTTGCATAGGATTGCCTGCTAATGCCAAGTTACAAGTCTGACACTGAGCCTTCCCCCTTAGCAACCACTATTCACTGGCCACGTTGTCTTCTGCCTGCCATTGAGTATAATAGCAAAAATGTGATTTTGGCTAGAATGCTATTTTTAAGGGGTTTTTTTTATTTTCAGGCTGATCCCATTTGCACAGTGCTGCCCTGTGCTTAAACGGCCGAAATTGGCCAAAAAAAAACATTTTTTTTTGCAACTGTTTCCCATGCCAATGGCCATATATTTGGCCATTGGCATGCTTTACACGTTATATACACCCTTTATTTGGTGCTGTCAAGGCTCTGTTTTGTAGTTTGCAGAAATGTACTCAGTTACTAACTGAGTACATTTTTGCAGATTACACTAGTCCTGCACGACCAGCTGCCAGCTTCCTGGATCACAAAATCACCTCATTTGCATGGTTTTCACCTGCAGATGAGGTAATTTGCATACAGGAGCTGTGTCCATGCAGGAATAGTGCAGGAGCGCTCATGCACATCCCGGGAGCTTGTTCCTGGATCTCTCAGTGGCCATATTGCCTCCAGCAGCTCCTGCACTATTCCTGCATGCCATGCAGAGCTTGCTGAATCCTGGGGAATAAATATTAATTATCTAATGTTGTGTAAACAACTTACTATATTTCAGTGATCACTCAAGCCGCACACATACTGTCAGATGCATTTTGTTCTTCTATATGTGAACTTTCATATGAGGCTAAACAGTTATGACTGTGTTACTTGGTTGTTGAGGTATTTAGAAAAAATGTGAATATGACAATACAAAATACAACAATTAATATCAGACAGTAGCCATATTGCTCATCATGTAAGCTTTAAGACGAAATCTTTCAATAGTTTGCATGTAGCATGGCTTTGAAATTGTTAATGCAAATATTAACAGGCTATATTAGATGCTTACTGGCATCAGTAGGAAAAAAACTGCAGATATACTTGGAGGTGTCAGTAGGCTATAATGTGTAAACTTTTGTTATTTTACATTTGACTCTGAGTGATATTTAGTAACTATCCCTAATATTAGCTAGTGTTCCACTTGGCTTTGTCTGTAGGTCATCAGAATGGCTATTTAGAAGTATGGCAGCCCAACAAAAATATACCCCCATCATTTACCACTGTCTGTGATTTTTTTCCCCTTCTCTGTTCCTTGTAACTCACTATTACAGTCAGCCATTAATGCTAAACATTAATTGTTTCATAATTCTTACAGTTCAGAAAATACAATACCATGGCCCACTAAAGTGTGCTAGCCTGTGTAACTAATTTATCACTGTTTCTGCATTTTCTGTGTGTTTCTACCAAAAAAAACAAAAAAATAATCCTTGTTTTCCCACCTTCCTCGACTAGTTTAGACCAGTTTACAGGCATTGCTGTATTCTGGGCTGTGGTGTAGTTCCTGTGTTGTCCATTACCTTACTTGGATAGAAGGAAGTTTCTTTGCTCACCAGTGGGAGTGGGGAGCCTTGAGCAGCCTACCTGTCCTTGGGGGAAGTGACCTCAGCACAAGAAGCTGTAGTAATTGGTTGTTTGGGACCATTTCTAGCTCTTTTGTAGTTCACTGTTTAAAATCCGCTTCTGGGCATTTTTTCTGGCTATACTGCTCAGACAAGCTCCACATGGGTTTACAAAGTGGTTCTAGCAGCAGGGAACTCAGGAAAGCGACTACCTTCTGGAATTAAGTATATTTGCTTTTTTTTCACTTGAAATAGCTTCTGTAGCTTACATTGAACTAGCCTGAACTGTCTTTTAACTGATTGCTGCATTATTTTAAAATCTGCACTTAAAGTTACATTTTAGTCGAATTTGATCGAAAGTTTGCTTGTTTGTTTGTTTAATTTAACTGTGGAGGCTGCCCACTAATGTGTGCTAGCCCGTGTAACTAATTTATCACTGTTTCTGCATTTTCTATGTGTTTCTACCAAAAAAACAAAAAAATAATCCTTGTTTTCCCACCTTCCTAGACTAGTTTAGACCAGTTTACAGGCATTGCTGTATTCTGGGCTGTGGTGTAGTTCCTGTGTTGTCCATTACCTTACTTGGATTGAAGGAAGTTTCTTTGCTCACCAGTGGGAGTGGGGTGCCTTGAGCAGCCTACCTGTACTTGGGGGAAGTGACCTCAGCACAAGAAGCTGTAGTAATTGGTTGTTTGGGACCATTTCTAGCTCTTTTGTAGTTCACTGTTTAAAATCCGCGTTTGCACGGCTTTGCACGGTTGTGCGCATAGCGCAGCGCCGGTTAAACAAGGTTAAACTTCTTCTGGCTCCACCAAGTCTGCTCTTCAAATTTTCCCTTAAGGAAGCTCTACTCTTAGTATAACCAGACTACTCACTGTATTATAAGCCTAACACTTGTCCTCAATACTTCTCTACTAAGTAAGCACTCTCGTACTAAGTAAAGCACTACATCTACTTACCACCCCTGTGAATATCCACTTCCCTTAAAGGTATACCACTCCCTTATACTGTTCTAGCATGTCGAGTGGTAGATTACTGGCATCATCTCCAGTTCAGCTGGTCAATCTGGGTATCTTGAGACAATGCTACAATTGTCTCATGTACACAGACAACACTCTCCTCCTCCCAACAAACACAAATACATGTGAGAGATGCAACTATATAGCCAAACTGGAGGCTGAACTCTCTCAACTCAGGGCTGGCATGACCAGACAGGAGGAGATGGCAACCACACACACAACAATCCCAGTCCCACATAGACCTACCACAACTGCAAACCAAACACATAAAAACACAAAGACATACTCGGAGGCTCTAATAAAAAAAATTACCAAAACAACAGAGGCTCCCAAAGCAGACATCCAAAAATCCACCACCTCAAAACAAAACACATGCAACACATACTTCAATAAATCAGTGTGTTGACCAATCACAGCCCTTAAGGCCAAACACCTTGCCTGATACACTAGTAATAGGTGACTCCATAGTCAGACACACTGATGTCCCACTGACCAGGCTGAACAAGGAGAAGGTGACTGTGAGCTGTCTATCGGGAGCTAGGATCCGCCACATAACACACGCACTCAGGTCACTCCAAAGCAAGTACAAATGTGACTCCGTCATTGTCCATGCTGGTATGAATGACCTGAGACGTACCTCCCTGGACTACATGAAAAGATACATAGAGGAGCTCTCCGATTATGTAGCCCAGGCTGGTATGACCCTGACCCTGAGCAGCATCTTGCCCTCACCAAGAATGATACCACAATACAAAGACAAGATGATCAGCTTTAACAACTGGCTCAAGTACTGGTGTCATTCTAAGGGGATCCAATGTCTGTCTGCCTGGGATGATATGTTGGACAAGCCACGCTGCTTCGCAAGGGATGGCTTACACCTGTCACCACTGGGCTTCCGGATATTGGCTAAGGCTCTTGCCACCCCCATAGTGCCTTTTTTAGGCAAGGCTCAAAAGACAAACCCACCTCCTTAGAAAACAAAAATGGAAAAAAACTAAGGGTAATGCTGCTCAATGTCAGAAGTCTAAATCTCAAGATGCAGGCACTTGATGCACTCCTCAGCATGGAGAACATCGACGTCTGTGCAGTAACTGAAACCTGGTTCAAGGCTCCTGAGAGCACCCCAGCGCTACCAGCCTATACCTCGTATCATGCCTTTCGGCCCCAAAACCCGGGCCGAGCCACAAAGGGAGGGGGAGTGTCCATATTCATAAAGGACACCCACACCTCCAGGTTAGTAGCAACACATGAAGCATCAGACACCATACAGGTGCAACTAACCATAGGCAAAACTGATATGCAACTGGTAGCATGTTACAGACCACCCTCCCAATCTCAAGAACCGCACTCAGCCTTCCTGAAGACATTGGAGGATATGAATGTATCACAAAATACCATCTTACTGGGAGACTTCAACTACCCAAACATAGATTGGATACATTATTCTAGCCCTAATACCCTAGCCCAAAAGTTCCTAGAATTCATAAATTCAAATGCACTGGAACAACTAGTCACCTCTCCCACTAGGGGAGATAATATACTAGACCTGATCATCACAAACATGGGGACAAAATGCTCCACACTGGAAGTATACCCCTCACTAGTGAGATCTGAACACAAACTAATCACCCCGGATATACATATCCCACATCCACCCCCAGCACAAAAGACCACAGTGAAAAACTTCTCAAAAGCAGACTTCACTCTTTTTAAGACTGAGATGGTATCCTTTAAGCCCACTGTGCCAGTGGATACCACATCCCACAATGCCGAATCCTTCACAAATGCTTTCTATGGACATCTCCAAGAATGCATGGATCATGCAATCCCAAACAAATCCAAGTCCCTCTCCACCAAATGTAAGCGTCCTGTCTGGCGGACATCAGCCATAAACAAATTGTATAACAAAAGAAGGAAGCTACTGCACGTCAGAGCGAAATCCCATGAAGGGAAGACATCTCTGATCAACATTAGCAGAAAACTATGTTCTCTCATAAAAACAAGGCAAACTTTGAGAGAAAAATCGCTAAGGACACTAAAGATAACCACAAAGCCTTCTTCAGCTATGTTAGAAACCTGGGCAGAAACCCTCAGATATGCTCAGAGTTGGTTCACAACAACAAAAAATACACTGAACCCACAGATATTGCTAACATTCTGGCTGACAGGTTCAGTGCACATTTCTCCCCTCCTTCATCCCCAAAAGAAGAAATACTTATCCCAGCTGAATGTAATCTCCCTGTCATCTCAGATGTCCAAGTGAGAACCGCCCTAAACAAAGCAAAAAACACAGCATCAATGGGACCTGACGGTATCCCGGGGTGCGTGTTACGTGAACTCCAAGAGGAGCTAAATCCACACATAAAAATGCTATTTAACCTTACTTCGAGATATGTACCTGAACAATGGTGTACAGCAACAGTGGTCCCACTCCACAAGAGGGGTGCCTCTACAGACCCTGGAAACTACCGCCCCATAAGCTTAACTAGCCTGGTCTGCAAAGCTATGGAAAGAATCATTATGGAACTCAGAAACAGAGACATAGGGGACCTACAGACACTTGACCCCACCCAGTTCAGCTTTGTAAAGGGCAGATCCTGCCTTTTAAACCTGGTTGACTTTTTCGAAACAGTCACTAGAGCCATTGATGAGGGCAAAGCAGTCCATACAGCATACCTGGACTTGGCTAAGGCCTTCGACACAATACCCCACTCAGGCATCATAGATAAGCTAAACATCTTAAAAGTAAACCCTTATGTCACTAGATGGGTTGCAAACTGCCTAAAGGACAGAACCCATAAAGTTAAAATCGCTGGAACAATGTCAGACTCAAAGCCAGTCACAAGTGGTGTCCCACAGGGATCTGTCCTGGGACCCCTCTTGTTCGGCATTTATTTCTCAGATGTTAAAGCAAACATGGGAGGGCTGTGGCTGACAAAGTTTGCAGATGACTGCAAACTAGGCGCCATAGCTGATACACCAGCAGACACACACATCCTACAAAAAGGCCTCACTGAAACGGACAACTGGTGCCGTAGTCACGGCCTTAAACTAAATGCCAAAAAATGTATAGTCATCCCTTTTGGAAAAAACAAAGTACCCACAAATTATCACATAGACAGCAACCCACTGAGTACGGAAAAAGTAATCAGAGACCTAGGGACCCAAGTAGACAGCGACCTCTCATTTGACACCCACGTTGCCAAAGTGGTTAGAAAAACATTCTACCTTGCACACCTCATCATGAAGGGATTCACATCCAGATCCAAGGATGTCATTGTACCCCTATATTCCTCCCTCATCAGACCCATGATTGAGTACAATGCCCCATTTGGTATGTACCTCACCCGGCATTTGCAACAGCTGGAGAGACCACAAAAGTACCTCACCAAAAGGATCAAGGGTCTCCAACATATGTCTTATTCTGCCAGACTAAAGAAACTTCAGCTCTATTCGGCAGCATACCATCTTCTCAGAGGTGATCTCTGCCTGACGTACAAGGCCATGTCCAATCAGGATCTGATGGACATGCTCAACCTCCAAAAATCCAAATCCATCAGGACCACGAGAGCTAAAGACTTAAACCTCGGCACAAGTATGAATAGGACATGCTGGAGGGATAGATTCATAACCCAGAGGCTTCCCATGTTTTGGAACAGGATCCCAGTTCGTATTAGGCAGAGCCCCTCACTGACTCTCTTCAAGAGAAATCTTGATGAGTGGATGGGAGATCGTAAGTTTACCCCAGGGGTCACATCTGTGTCACTGCTAGACAGGGGCACAGTAAACTAATTCTATTATATAAGGGGCCCTTCATTGTGTCACTACTAGACAGATGCACAGTATTCTAGATTGAATCTGTACATTTTTGTACCATTTCATGGGGTGGCAAAAGCCACATCACTATGGCTAGGATTACAAATGCCCCAGGGCAGATAGCCTAGTACTATACTATGAAACTATGAAACTATGAATGCTCTCTTCAGACAGACTAGAGGGCTAAAGCTCTAGATTGTCAATGAGCTTCTTTCTGTGCCAAGGATACATGGGTCAAATCTTTTTCCCATTCTTAATGTAACTATTTTAAATAAATTAAGGTAATATCTAAATTTAATCCTGAAGTTCAGTGGGAGTGCAGAAGGTTAAAGCTCTGCTAACAAGCCGTTTTTATGTGCTGAGGGTACAGAGTTCAAACATTTTCCCCATTCTTCCATTGTAGCACAGAAGACTAAAAGCTCTATAGTGCTAAGATGCTGCTTTGTATGCTGAAGGTACAGGGTTCAAAGCACATTCCCTGTTCTGACCTTTTAAAGCAACTTAGGTTAATATTTCACATCCCTGGTGACTATTGTTCTCTCTGACCCATACATCTTTCATGTTGCAAAACCATTGATATAATAACCTTTTAAGCATGCTTAAACCAGCACAATCACATCCCTCACATGTTTTTTTGTGCTGCAAAACTATTGTTTTATTAAATTTTTAACTGAGGTTAGGGCAATATTTTATAAGTATCCTTTGATGTCTAGTGTTCCTCACCATCCAAACATATTTTGGCTGCAAAAGTGCTGTTCTGTTAACTTTTTAAGTTAGTTTATAAAACTATTTAAAGAGTATCCCTGGTGCCTACTGTGTGCACCCCCACCTCACTATTTCACATGTCTTATGTGCCACAAAACATTTGTTAGGCTACCGTTTAAGTGACTTTTCACTACTATTTATAGTTTTATACTATCTGTTGTCCCCCTACTGAATACTGCAGGATTTGCTCGTTAATGTATTAGAGTTGAGAAGTATGACAGCCCCCCAACACACATGCTTAAACATGCAAGCACGCGCGCACACACACACACACACACACACACACACACACACACACACACACACACACACACACACACACACACATTCATATATTCATGCACGCGCACGCAGGCACACACACACACACACACACACACACACACACACACACAAACACACACACACGCA
This sequence comes from Protopterus annectens, assembly GCF_019279795.1. Taxonomy (NCBI): domain Eukaryota; kingdom Metazoa; phylum Chordata; order Ceratodontiformes; family Protopteridae; genus Protopterus; species Protopterus annectens. The sequence goes on from NC_056737.1 coordinate 1,462,248,893, forward strand.
CATAGACATACACACACACAGCACACACACACACACACGTGCACATAGACATACACACACAACACACACACTCATACATTCATGCACATGCATGCACACACACACACGCGCATGCACACATACACACAAAGACACACACACACACACACACACACACACACACACACACACACACACACACACACTAACACAAAAACCCTCACCTGATCACGCTCACAGACTTTCTCATCCATTCTCCCATTCATACACACACACACACACACACACACACACACACACACACACATACAGGATCACTGCCGGTGGCTGGTCTCTAAATCAAAAAAGGCCACTATTAGTGACAGCAGCCTGAGTTAAGGCTTACTGCTAGTAGAAGCCATATGTCTGACCTAGCCACCAGCACTATTGATAATAATTTTACAGCATTTATACCAAAGCCACATGGCTGACCTAGCCACCAGCACTACTGATAATTATTTTAAAGCATTTGTACCAGACTAAACTCCCTTGCCCAGAAATGCTGAAGAGTTTCAGTATAATTTTGATTTGTTAGTTTGAAACTTTTGTCACATCTGTCTATCCTTCAGTTTAATTGTTAACAAATCTTAATTTATCACACTTAATTGTTTAAATGTGTATTCATTATAAAAGACTGTTGAAAATAACAAAAAATAAAATAAAAGCACAAACTAAAGTACTGCATCTGAATGTTCAGTTATGGTGAAAAAATTAAACTATCAGTGAATCACTGGCTTTAAATATACAGTTGGGTTACATTATGAATGATTTAAAAGCGCTAAAAGTGTGTTTAGTAGAAAGTTGATACAAAAGTATGTATTTTGAATGTGTCTGTTGAAAATGCCATTTCTCACAGCTGAGTCACATTTATTCTTCTGTGCATGGGGATTTCAGTAACTGCACATCTGTCTTACTGGCATGCTGATATGATACTGTCCACAGTTCTGAGACAAACTGTATTATTCCAGACACAAATACGTTGTGAAATGAATGGCTAATGTGCAATGCAATGGACAGTTTCTATTTTCCCATAATGGTGCTATAAAATTTTAACCATTTTTAAAGTGAATTTTTGGCATTAACAACACTGCTGTGAGGCTTTGAGTCAGCCTTCCCTGTTTCATGAATTTGTTTTACACTGAGCACTCTGATGTGTGCATCATAAAGAAACTATCTTAATTTGCAGGTCAGGCATGATAGTTAAATGCTTTTGTTATCTACATCAGTAAATGCCAGTGAGGAGGGTGGTTTGGGAGTTGCTATAATGGTTAAACTTTTTACCTCACAGGCTCAAGGTTTGATTCTTACCTCTGAGGGGAAAACTGGTTATGATTAAAATGACTCATAAGGGCTGATTTAATGTATAGTCAGCCCTCATTTAGTATTAATATCATTATGCGGTAATTTCTCATTCCCTAATGAGTGTATACTAAGCATTATGATTGAACATGCAATCAGTCACAGACTAGGAACCAAAGGCTCACTTCCTAGAATACAATATACTTTTAGCCGATTCTTGCTCTCTAAAAAACACTTCCAAATTATGGGGATGATCATAAATAAAATGTAACTATCAGTAGGATTCAATAAAGCCTACACTTTGGTTTTCCACCATGTGCACTTGTGCACATGTAGTGGCGCTCACCCCAGCACAAACAAAATAAACACTGTGGTATGCTAATTACTGCATAAGCAGGTGAATTGCATGCTAATCAACTAAGGCAACACATTGGAGCTATTCAACAACCTATGAAGCAACAGTGTAGACTTCATGCTGGTTGTCGTCTTTCTTTCGGCTTTTCCAGGTTAGAGGTCGCCACAGCAGAACTCCGGTCTGCTAATGATTGGCAGTGGATTTGTATGGTGCTGAGTTACCAGCCCAATGCCCAACCTTCACACACACCTACCTGCATGTCTTTAACATCACTCGACTGTGGGGAGGACATGCAGACTCCACACAGAAGGCACTCCAGCTGAGAATTGAATGGGAAAACCTCTTACTGTGAGGTGACAATGCTAACCGCTGCACCACCGCGGCTATTGTAGCATGTAGACTTCATGCTGGTGTTCCCCATGAATTCCAAAACTTTTGGAATATAGCCACAGAAAGGAGTCTACATGGAATGAATAAAAAGTAAAATGTGTGAGATTTGTACAGAACTGACCATAACATGTCATAAATTTTGAGTTTCATACGGTTTATTTTTTGAGGATTTTTTTGAGGATTTCATGAATGGTTTGAATGTTTGGTTATTGATTGGTAGAAGTGACAGTGTATTACGTGGCTGACAGATGTTTTCAGTTGATCCATAAAACGCAATGTTTATTTGTTACATTATTTAGGACACATTGTTTCTTTAAAGTGTTCATGGTTAAAGTATGTATTACATCACTAAATTAAGCTATTTAATTAACAGGAAGTGATGTTTTATTTGTTTGAAAAAGTTTGGCAACCGCCAAATGAAAGCGCTTACTTCATTTGGATTTTGCTTTTATGTTTGTATTATTTTAACTTATTCGAAGTAAAGGGATTCATTTTTCAGCCAGTCTGTGTTTCTTCTCGTACACTTGGTTTTCTGGGTTTCATTTGTGCTCTTATTGTCTTGGTTTTTCAAGTTACATGGATTTGGCTGAGATGGAGACCAAAACTGGATCAGATAATATGCTTGGCAGCTTAACACAGTTAATTCAAAAGCTAACTGACAGGCTTGACCGGCTTGAACAATGTAACCTGTCGCAATGTTCCAATCTTTCACTCCATTCTAACCCATTTGTGGATATAAACGGGTCAAACATTGGGGAACCTGATGTAAGGGTTTCTACTTCACCTACTACTACCACCTTGAATCGAATAGATGCAGGTACGGATGAACGGCCATCCAGAGCAGCAGACACTACTACAATAAGAAATGATGATTTTTCTTCCTGGTTAAAGACAGCGGTTTTCTACCTACAATGAATTCTAATTCAGGTATGCCTAAAACTTACCATGATAAATTGACTGAATTAGATCATGTTCTGTTAAAAATAAAGAAATTACAAATGGACAATAACTACTTTTTGGAATGCATAAAGAACAACATAGTCCCAAAAGGTTTACGTGTATGGCGATTTCCCACTGGTCTCACAGCAAATTCACCTTTGCACATTGATTTAATTAAACTTTTTGATAAATTTGGAATGGATTACATGAATTTAGTCATCAGTGACAACAAGAAGACAATAGAACTTTTATCAAAGAAAGCTAATGCACTTGATTCAGCAGTAAAAATGACTTGGCTTTTTCTAATAATGACTTTGATTATCAACGCATATTTAAATCTATTGATGAAAAAATGAAGCTAATCAAAGAGAGGAAGCTCAAAAAATTAGATAGAGACATAAACGCTTATGGGCAGGGTACGGCTTACCTCCACCCCCTACTTCTGAACAATGGGACTTTAAATTATTGTCTCATGATATTAGAAATGAGATCAACAGCAACCCCAGTACGAGTATGGGAAATGTTGAAACAGAAGAAAATGATGATTTTTTTTAGAAACAGATCCTTTTCCTCCACTTCGGAGGTCGGAAAGATTACAGCAACATCAGCAAACATTCCAACAACAAAAACAAAGATGAAATTGGGGGCCACAGAACCAATTTCATGTTCGAGGGACTTTTTCCAGGGGGAGGAACAACTATAACAGAGGCCAATGGAGAGGCCATTAGTGTGTGTAACATATGTACCAAGTTGCCCTGACATTTACACAAACAACACTAAAGACTTTACAGTATACAACTATTCTGACTATGTCTTTGATAATCACAATTGTGACTTGTTGTCACGAGGACAAACATTCATTCCTTACAAAAATATGAATATTGTGCATTCTATAATAGACCTTAAAATTTTTGTTCAAAAATTAAATTTAAGTCTGTTATTTCAAAATACAGAACAGGTAATGAAACCATTTTATATTTCTAGTTCATACAACCCTCCATTGCACCCCACTTTGGAAATTTTTGAAAAATTGTGTGAACTAGATTTCTGTGCACTTGACTCTTTGGAAACAAAAAATAAGAAATACAATTTAACCAAAGAGGAGAATGAGATTTTAAAGACATTAATGGAAACAAAAAGTGTTAGGCTTATGAAGCCAGATAAAGCCAGATAAAGGAGGGGGTATGACAATATTTAACACTCACAATTACAGTACTAAAATAGAAGGTATATTGAACAGTAATACATACAAAAGGAGCTCCATTAATGAAATAAACGTAGCATACAGACGTATTAGAGGGATCCTCCATGATTTGTTTATTGAAGGAGACGTAAATATTGATGAATTCAATTACATGACCGTTAGTCATCCAAGTATTCCAGCTATGTTTGGAGTCCCAAAAATTCACAAAAATTTAAATACACCCCCTTTCAGACCCATTGTGGATGCACAGGGTTCTATCACTAATCCAATAGCAAAATTTATCGACAACAAATTGAAACCATATATACACTCAGAAAATCATTAACTAAAGGATTCTTGGGATTCTTTGTCCACAATAGGGTCTGTAACATATAATGAAAAGGACATTTTCCTCACTACAGACATTAAAGACTTGTACTCTGTCATTCCGCATCAACAAGGAATGGATTGGGTAAATTTATATTTGATGGAAAAGGGTTTAATTCAAAATAGTATTAATTTATTTAATCAACTATTAGATATTATTTTTAAAAACAATTTTATACTTTTCAACAATATTTATTTACAAAATGAAGGTGTAGCTATGGGGTCTCCATGCGGAGGCCTCTATGAAAATATAGTAATGTGTGTATGGAAAAAAAATTCATTTTTAATTCCCCATTTTTTATTTATTGTAAAACTTATTTGCGTTTTTTAGATGATATATTTATTTTATGGAATGGAAATGAAGAAGGGATAGATGAATTTTTAAATTATATTAATTTAACTACTACCTTTTTAAAATTTACAGCCACATTTAATAATAATTCAATAGCTTATTTGGATGTATTACTAGAAAAAGATTATAATAACAAGAGATACACATCAAAAATATTTTGAAAAAAGACCTACAGTAATAGTTTTTTGCACTTTGATATTTGCCATCCTTATGTTAAAAAAAACAGTTCTAAAAGGCCAATTTGTTAGAGCAGCAAGAATGATTAGTAATAGGGAGGATTTTATATCTGAATGTCTGAATTTAAGTGAAATGTTCAAAAATAGAGGGTATCCCAAGAGATTAATAAACAATGTCATGTTAGAAATAACAACAAAACGTGACAATTTGTATTTTAAACCTCTGTTGAACCAAGTGTACAATATAACTACAAATGCTATGGAGGCTTGCAGCATGGGAGAAATGAATACACAATTGAATACTTCAGACTCGATTAATTCTATGCACAATGTTACTAACACTCAAACTATTAGTGATGTAAAAAGCTTCACTAGAAGTTTCATTACTACCTTTAACTCTGACAGTGGTTTCATTAGCAAGATACTTACAAAAAATTGGCAACTTTTAACAGCTGATCCATCATTACACCAGCATTTTGATTACAACCCATCAATAGTGTACAAAAAGGGTACAAATTTGAAAATAATGTTTGGAAAATACATATAATACAAAACATGGGAGAATGTATAAATGTGGTAGGTGTAAATACTGCTATTATGTGTTTGAAATCACTGAATTAACAATTAATGGTGCAAAGATTCGAATAAAGGAAAAAGTCAGTTGTACCTGTGAAAAGATAGTATATTGCACCCTATGTTGTGCCTGTACAGCAATTTATGTAGGTAAAACAGAAAGGAAATTGAAAGACCGTATGGGAGAATACATTAGAGCTATACGTGATTGTAATGAAATGAATGCCTTAGCTAAACACGTTAATACTCATACATCCCATTCATTCAAATTTGTTGTTCTAGATGTTTTAAACTTGGACGACAGGGGTGGTGCATGGCAACCACTACTGGAAAAACTAGAATTACAATGGCAAATAAAACTTAATGCACATAATTGGCCAGGACTGAATAATGCAATCTCTATTGCTAGTATTTTAAAATTAAAATATTTTGTGAGATAACTTGTTCATAGGTCATCCTTCTTGGGTACACATATAAATTACACATAAAATATACATAAATTACTTAAACAATATGTATTTTAGGATTTTATTTTATATTTTCATACATTCTTGTACAGTTATGCTTTATTTTACTGAATGTCTTTTTAGGTTTCCAGTATGTAGTACTTATATTTTACTAGGATCTACACTTAGTTCTATGATACATGCCTTTATTTCTGTTACAGGCACATTGTTTACATTATTTACATATATATAATACATTATTAATACATTTATTACTTTTAATATTTTACTATTTTTAGTATCCATTTTTATTGTCAGTATTTGTATACTTAAGTGGCTATATTGATAAATTACACATTCACATAGTTTTTATATAATTACATATATATATATATATATATATATATATATAATTATACACTTACATATTTATATTTATATTTACATTTACACATTAATATTTATATTTATACATTCATACATTTACATATCAATTACATTATCATTGAAGTACTATTAATTATTTATTGAAAATATTATATTCATTATTATTATTGTACACGCTATCACAAGAGATCAATAAATTAATTATATATTATTAAAGAAAATTTTTTTTAAATTTATTAAGGTAATTGCACATTTTATTTAAAAATAATATAAACAAAATTCAAAATAATAAAAACAACAGTTCTAATAAAAACACAACTTAAAACAATATTTATGTTAGGTTTAGATTTGTCAGGCAAAGGTTTACTAATATTACACACACTACATATAGTATTGAATCACTACACCTTCATTTCGGCTGGTTTGAAGCCATTTTCTTTTAAACATATATATGTCTCAAATATATTCCTTTAAACATATATACATTCTTTCAAATATATTTTCACAAGTCTATTTACAGGTCTGGTTTACTACCTGGCACATCGCACAAAAATTTTGGAATTGTAATCAAAAAAGGAACGAGTACAATAAAAGTTTTTTTCACAGTCACCGTTGCATGTGGAATAATTTATGTAAAACTGATGACATTTGCCTGTTGACAAAAGGTTTGTCAAAGAAACATGTGCAACGGAGACTGCTTAGAAAACCTCTTACTGTGAGGCAACAATGCTAACCGCTGCACCACCGCGGCTATTGTAGCATGTAGACTTCATGCTGGTGTTCCCCGTGAATTCCAAAACTTTTGGAATACAGCCACAGAAAGGAGTCTACATGGAATGAATAAAAAGTAAAATGTGTGAGATTTTTACAGAACTGACCATAACATGTGACAGTAGGTTGGATGCAACAAAAGGAGAGTTACAATAGAAGCATGAATCCTTTTCAGTGCAATAACGCAAATGCAACTTTGCTCCCCACCCCCAAATTAACAGTGAACTTATAAGTAATGAAGACAGAAGTGTAAAAGTATGTGCTAATCAAAATAATTATAAAAGCCATTAAACAGACTATTCATAATTATATGTCAGCATATGCAATATGTAGCTGACAAAATGCAGGCATATCATCTTAAAATCAGTACTCCTCTGTGATCAACACCTCAGCAATTCAGCTCCCCTTCAGTTTCCCTAGCTACACAGTTGCCTTCTGGTGTAGATTTAGGGCTATCAGCTCAGTGAAGATTCAAATGAGGCCTGAACTCATTAGAATTGCTGAATCCCAAAACATTGGATCTGTGTAAGGATGTAAACATAGTGCAGGCACTCCTTCAGTGTTTGTGTTTAATGGATGGCAACTGTGGATGCTTATATAAGGTGGGTGTGTCATGTTAGACTTATAAAGTGTTACATGTTAGTCTGTCAAGATTGGAAATGGTAAGTAAGCAGTACACAATTCACAGATTCTGTTTCATTAATATCCAGCCTTCTTTTCATTTGTGTGCAAATGATGTTTTCTGTCAGTTTTGTATTATCATTTTATTATTTTTTGGTCATTGTTTGTGCGATGAGGCGCTTAGTGCAGTCAAGGGAAATGGAGGAGCAGTGGTTGGTTTGGCTATGCTTATCTTGCTTGTACAGCATTGTATAACAGGCAAAAGGGAGACCTTAAGAACGACTAGTACATAAGGGAATGTCATGCAACTCTTCCAGTGGCAGCATTGCTAAACTCTGACAGTTAATTTTGAAACTGTGGGATACACCTGCTACTTAACTGACTCTGTGTCAGCAGGTATTAATGCAGTGATACATTCCTTTTTTGGGGCCAAATGGTATTGGGTTTGAATACAGCTGTATCTAATACTTCTAATTACTTTTGCTTTACTGATGGTGTGCATTGGTGCATGATGTGCACCATCAATCAATAATGCATAGAAATGGGGAAGATGGGACAGTTATAAAATGGGGAAGCTAAAGTCTGACAGTTAGTATTGAGCTTCTGGAATACACCTGCTACTTAACTGACTCTGTGGCAGCAGGCGTTAATGCAGTGATACATTCCTTTTTTAGGGCCAGATGGTACTGGGTTTGACTATAGCTGTACCTACTACTTTTAATGACTTTTGCTTTATTGTTGGTGCACAGTAGTATACAATGCACATCATCACACAAAACTCATTAAAAAAAATAAATGGGAAAGATAGGAAAGTGGTGAAATGGGGAGCAAGTAGGGGGAAGAAAAAATGGAAAGCAATACAGGAATGTGCAGGAAGGAGGTATGAAAGAACCATAGCTATTGATTTCTGCAGCAGTAAAAACTGATAATATATGCAGACTATTAGCTGAATTTAGACTGTCACATCCACAGAGAGGGGTGACCACAACACAATCATGTTCTATAGCCAATTGGTGGGAATCAAATGTGTCAAGAAGACATGTAGAAAATAGACAGGTACCCAATTTTTTATATATTTTTATTTTTTTGGCGAGAGAGAGAGGAATGTTGGGGAAGGGGTGAAGATATGTCTGGTCTGATAAGGTGGGTAGTTAAGAAAGCAATTGCACACAGACAAGACAAACAGGACAAGACACAGGGATGGTGATGGACACAAGATGTTGGTGGACACCATGAATTGGGTGAGGATGGGACTTCCAAGACTCATGGATGTTAAGCCAGTTGACAGTGAGAATCTCTCACCCACAGAGCTGTCATCACTATCACTTTACTCCACCACTGACTAGAGCACTGGATGTTTCCTCCTCCTACTGGTCCTATGTAAATTGAGGGAGACTAGTCCCTCCATCCAGCATAGGCGTGCATCAACAGTATAGTGCACAACCTTATACAGCATCCCTGGCAGTTCAGGTTGGGTGATAAACCCACCCCCCTGTCACTGCTCCCTGCGGGAATCACTGACCTATTCTCCAGGGCAGAACTTCCTGAGGGGGGGCAGGTAGTGCAGGGGCAGCAGAGGTGGTTCTACAAGGTTGGCTTCCAGATGTGCTGGGTAATGATGCCAGGGCCTGTTGAGTGGGGGCAGGTGGATCCTGCGGTGCAGGCCTATCCCTCTGTGCTGTGCATCATTTTGTGATGTGGTACATATGGATGACATGGGCACATTTTTTATGGTACATATGGCTAACATGGACACATTTGTATGACACATAATAAAATAAAGCAACAGTAAAAAAAGAAAAAAAGAGAGAGATAAGGGTTGGGGTGAGAGAGAAAAAAAGAGATAAGATTAGTAAGATGCAATACATTAATACAGTTATTTGACTCTATTATCTTAAACTTTACTCTTAAGACTACTACCCACTAACAGACAGCGTATTACTTTGAAGACTAGCAGCTTATAACAGGTGCACACTATACTACAGATTTCAGCAAGTACTCCTTTATATGTGCATATATTGCACATATGCATGTTCCAATTATCCAGATTACAGTTTATAGCAGGTATGTGTATCACTGTTATAAAGCTTTTACTTTAGACCATTAAGTTACACATAATTGAAGAACTAACAGTTATTGTATAGTTAAGAAGTGTGGTATTTTAACCCACCACCTTTGACTATAGTCTAATATTGTAATATTGGTTTGTGCTACAGGCTAATGCAGGTATACTTGTTTTTACAGTTGAGATATGCATGCTCAATTTGATACAACTGTATAAAATACCAAAAAAAGCTATCTTTAACTTTTAATGCTACAATAACAAGACTCTTCTGCTGCATACATACCACATGCTTCTCTCAGCTTTGCCAGTCTGGTGGCAAAGGTTTTAACATTTCACTCTTTCTCTCCATGACAGCTGTGGAAAAAATGGAACAGAACAGAATACCATTATGAACACCCAGCTTGCCTATATTCTGCTCTTAAGACTTACAAGGACTCTCTGTAGTTGATACTTACACATGTGTGGGATGTCCCCTGTCCTAATGTACTTTCTCCAAGCATCATTGTAGTTCTGCCTACACTGTTCACTAGTATGAGGGATACAGATGGCACTGGTCACAGCCCAGGCCAAGCTATCCCAAGCCTCTGACATATACTAGGACTCAGAATAGTACCTCTGCAGCAACCTAGCACTGTGGTGTTTCACTAGGAGTCCAACAAAAATCTTGCACTCCTGGAAACCCCATCTCTAAGCCCAAAATCTCACACCCTCTCCAGAGATGCTTGCCATGTCTAGCACAGATCAAGTGCAATGGAGAATGATGGTTACCCATTAATTCCAGTTATCACATTTACTGGGAATGTGCACATTGTTTGAAAATGTTGTGCACTGTGCACCATCTTGCAAACACAGTTCTCCATGGTGTACAATAGTAAGTGGTGCACAGCAGTGACAAGCAATGCAATTTCAAGGTTATTTGATGCACAGGCAGTTGGGTATACATGTTTGACAAATGTGAAGGTCATAGCAGTCCAGAGAGAGCAGAAATATCTTTGCAGGAATGTATTACACAGTATACCCAAAGTCACAGTCATACATTTGATAATAAATGTGATTATATATGGATAGATAAATAAAGAAATGGCTGACATAATATTTGTGTCTCAGCCCTCACATATATAATTAATATCAGCTACACTATATCAAGTGTTATAAGTGAGACTTACTATAATGGAAAGAGGAACTGCAGTAAAAGTGCATAGAAAACAATATATTTGAACCTAGGACCATGTGCATGGCAGTCCTACATTAATTCCTGCTGCCACAAGAGAGTTGAAATAAGAGCTGTTCATGTTTCAGTTCATTGCTATAAACTGCAATGCCACAACAGTAAAACAAAGGTTGCACACACACAGTATTAGGACCCAGGAACATCTATAGTTCCAGCCTTACACTTATGCCTACTGACACAGACAATATCATTGATTGAATGTATCCAGTTTCTATTTTGGCTTTCTACTTTCTGGGTGGTCTTCTTATCCAGTAAAACAATGGAGAAATACTTGAAATGAGGAAAATCACTCTATGACATACACAGTAGAAAATGTTACTAGACATGAAATATTTCTACATAGTTCTGGATTTCAATTCTCACTCTAGTGCACCTTCAGAAAAAAGGATGGGTGCCTTATCCCTCTTTATCACACAAACAGCTTTGCAGCAAAGAACTGAAGTCATTCTTCACACAACCAACTGCAACAGAATGTACACTAATATCAAACCAAAAACTGTTATTTGTACATTTATTAAATTTATTATATGTGGACATAGTGTATTTAGTGAGCACACAACCTGTTATGATTATTGCTTGCAAATATACAGCTCTATCTTATCTTTCTGGGTTTCTTGGTCATTCATCAGTTATCTGACCAGTACTCTGACACATGCAATGTGTAAGCCACTCTATATCATTGGCCTTAAAATGTGGGAGGATATTAACTAGGAATAATATGATATGCAGTTGCCAGCAACTGAAGGGCAGGTTGTATGGCACAAACAAGCATACAATACAAAGGTGACTTACTGTTATGGCACATACAAGGGTACACTGTTCTTTTGAGGGTGGAGCCAAGCTGATTTAATGTTATGGCACAAACAAGCACAGACTGCTCTTTTGGGGTAAGCAAAGGTGAGTTACCTTTATGGCAAAAACAAGAATCAACTGTTGTTTTTTGGGGTGACAAAGGAACTTACTGCTAAGGTACAAACAAGGGTATGCTGCTCTTGTTACTCTCCTTGTTTTGCATCCTGCCTGTTGTTTGATCTTGTAATGGTTGTGAAGTCAGAAACTGCAATGTTTATCATTACTTTCTAACTTCTCTCTTTAATGATTTTCTAGTGTAAACTTATGGTGGTAAACTAAGGGCATGCAGTGATTATCAGTACTTTTGAGAGGTATGACTAAGTGAATATTTGATGACTGAGGCCTACTATTTAGTAATGGACAATTATAAGTCAGATAAGTCTCTGATTTCACATGTTGAGATAATTTCTATACAAATCTCCCACCTTTCACTTGCTTAGTGTACCAAGTGATGAAATACAAGGATATGCCACAATATCATTAAATAATACACTCCAGGTTCAGAACATACCTTGTAATTGCAGCGATTGCCACAGTGTTACTTCAGGTCTGATTCTGTATGATGCAAGCAGTACACAGGTAAATCACGATCACATAAAGGTTGTGTGTGTTGCCTGGCATCAATGTTAATATATGTACACAAGTAAGATTAAGGTTTTAGGCTCCTAGGTGTTGAGTGGGTGTGCTTTGCCTTGTCTCTTAGCCAATGCAAGGGCATATTGAGCACCCCTATGTCTACCTATACCTACAGCAGCTGGTAGTCCCTCCTCTGACTCCTCATATGCCTGTGATTGTGGCAACCTTGCCATTGGTGGCAGGATGTGAGCCCCATCCTCTTGCTGATTCTGCTGAAGCTATTTTCTCAGGATTATGTTGTGCAGCATGGCACATACTGTGAATATTTCTGTACATGTCTATGGATTGTACTGCTCGGTTTCCCAGATGTATCTAGACACCGGAACAGTGACTTCAGCAACCCAAACACATGCTCTATGACATTTTTGGTTTGAGAGTGTGCCTCATTATGGCATTCTTCTGTGGGTAGGTGTGCTTTTCTGATGGGTGTCATTAGCTACCATTCCAGTACATTGCCTTTATCCCCTAGTAAATGACCCTGTGGTATATTCTCCCTAGCAAACATCTGGTACAGTTGGTAGGAGTGCCAGATATATGAGTTGTGGTAACTGTCAGGGTTACCAGCACACATGGCCAAGATGATCCCCCTGGCATTACACATGACTTGAAATTTGATAGAGTGGTAGCCTTTTCTGTTAATGTAAAGCCTACCCTGTTCCCTGGTGGTGCCTTAATTTCTACACAAGTGCTTCAGGGTACTGCACCACCCCATAGAACTGTTGCATATAACTGTTCCTCTCCTCTGAGCTACGGGGAAAATGTATATGCTCACTGGCATGTTGGAACATAGCATCCAGGAATTGGTGGGGGATCCTGGATGCTGATGCCTGTGACACCCCTGGCATGTCCCATGTTGGTTTCTGAAAGGTAGCTGGAGCTAAGAGTCTAAGGGATAAACATACTTTAGTTTCCACTGAGATGGGTTCCCCCACAGTTGGCTATGACTCTGAGTTGAGGGCAGCATAAGTCGCAGAGTTCTTTTAGTGTGTCCCTGCCACCATGTAGCTCTCCACAATTTCCACGTCATGTAGGTGGTGATAAGTTAAATGTGGCCTAAAACCTCTTCTCCTTCTCTAGCTAGGCATATTGGCAGCAGCAGCAGCAGCATTGGCTTCAGCCTCTAAGACATACAAATGGATTAAAGCAGAAGCAGCATCCACTAGCATTCTGTCTGTGTAGATTTTCTGTCTCTGTTCAAAGTTTTTAACATCTGCAGGAAAAAGCAGCATAGATGGATGCTTTATAGCTTGTTGAATAGCTCTATCATGTTGAATTAGTTGATTAGCATGCACTTCTCAAGGATATTTCTGTACAGAGGAGAACTGAATTTGAGAAGATATGCTCCCATTTTGTTACCTACATATTGCATATGCTGGAATGTACTTAAGAATAATGTGAAACAAAGGCTTTTACACTTTTATCTGTATGTATTAGTTAGAAGTGTACTGATAGCATGGTCATGTCTATCAAGCCATTTGAGAACTGCACATGATTGGAAATGCATGAAAATGGAATGCTGTGTGATTAATATGAACAAATATTTCAGGAAAAGGTCCTTTGATAGCGCTTTAAGCATTTCAGAAATGTTTTATTACCAAATCTGTTCATTCACATGTTCCTTTGTGGGGAGTGGAAGGCCAATGATGAGTTACTGCTATGGCACAAACAAGAATGGACTGTTCTTTTGAGGAAGGGACAAATGTGAGTTACTGTAATGCCACAAACAAGGATATGTTGCTCTTGTTACTCTCCTTGTTTTGTATCCTGCCTGTTGTTAGTATTTCACATCTGTAGTGTTCCAGTGGATAATTCTCACTGGCTACCTTTTCTGTGTTATCTGGAAACAATTATTTTGCAGTTATGCACATTATACATCTACTGTCTTTTAGGACACCTACATGTACTCCACTCAGCCATGTCAATTCATGTAGAACACCCTTCACCAATGGGGACAATCAAGTCATCATGGATGGGTTTCATCAATATGGTGCTTTTCTCCAGGAAAGGGGCCAGAGAGATATGGTCTGCCAAAAGCAAATATGGCAGCAAATCATGCAGAACTTGAATACTGTGGGTGGCCATGGCAGAACATAAGAACAGGTGTGCCACAGGGCCACTGACATGATCACTACTGCATGCAGGCGAGCAGCTGCAGTAGGTTGAGACCAAATGCCTACTAGGGTTGGGACTGCTAGGGAACCACAACTAACTTCCAATGAACAGCTCCTGGCTAATATAAGAGATCCCGACAGCTCACAGGAGAGTGCAGAACAACATGTACTGGATGTGGGCACAACACTTTCTGAGACAACAAGCACGCCCCAGGAGGAACTTCCAGGTAAGCTTTGTTATCTGATCAGTTGAATACCATTGTAGAGTAAAACAATTGAAATAAATAAGTTAATTTTGTGTCACATGTCTTTTTTCAGGGGGGATTGAAAATTACTACACTTACAAGCTTAGGCTGGAGTTGTCAGCCATGTTCTTGTTGACATTAAATTTATTGCACATATAAAGGGGTGAATTTATTACCTCCTGTGTTACTCTTAATTTTGATGATGTTGCTCTTACCTCTTGTCAGGACCATTTGGACTACAGAGAAGTAGCTCATCTGCAGATGGTAGGGCAAGCATTTGTATGTTAGTACAGCTGAGCAATATGAAGAAATATTGTAGTGTGTGATGTTGATCTCAGGCCTGTTGTGTGCATTGTTGTATTATCTGTAATAACTGGCAGCACTGTTAGTTTGTTAGCATGTATTGCACTAGAGTAGTGCAGGCATTGATTTATTCTTGTGTTTCTTCCTTTTTATCACAGGTGATCATGACAGTGGAAGTGTGGCCCTGTGCTACATGATGTCAGTGTATCAACAGTCTCTGATGATGATGGTGGCCAAAGTAAGGCATAGTCAGGGGATGCAGAGGATGAATCTGACACTGAGGTTGACATACAGCCATCCTCTGTATTTCCATCAGACACAGCCAGTAGGATACGCCTACCCAATCCACTGGCTCACAGATATTAGACAGTTGGAGGGCGAGGACATTGATCTAGGAAGTGTGGCTACTGTGAATTCAGTTCCTATTGAGTTTGGCCGTAGCCAAAATGTAGGTAAGGTACCACGCAGGAAGATTGATAGGGGTGCATGGAGGGGCCTGCTGTTCTTTCTACACCTGGTGCAGGTGTCACTTCCTGTGCCATTAAATTTATGTTTAGGGCCATCAAGGAGACACAGGCATGTTCCCTTAGATGTTCCAGACAAATACTCAAATTTTTGGATGTTGCACAGTCTGACATGAGTGATTGCCTCCACCGTGCTGCTGGTTCACTGGATTGGATGACTGACACACTGGAACGAGGGGTGTCTGTAATGAACTGAGGGGTTTCAATCATGGAATGAACAGTGTCTGTGATGGAATGCCTGCTGGGAGGGGAACAGCATCCTCATGGGTGTAGGTCAGCCACATCATCTGCTGTCAGTCAACGTGGCTATGCCTGATCACACTCCCATAGTGAGTGTGCTGCCCTGACCCAGATGTGGAAGGCCATAGGGTCATGTTCCTGGGCATCTCCATGAAAGGAGCTCACCCAGCAAACATTGGTCGTTTTCGGGTAGCAGCACTGCATCTTATCTTGGGCATGGAGGTGCCAGTGCATCTTCTTACAGAGCCAGTTCCCATGGTTGGATGACAATGATCAGCTACCACATCTACCATGCACTGCTCACACCTGTCCAACAGACCATGATGTAGAGCTAGCACAGATCTTGGCTGTGTTCATGCAGACACTCACACACCAAATTCACCTGGAAGACCCCTACAGACACACAGAGAGCAGTTACTCATTTTGTCTCACTGGCCATTTGTTGTATTAACTAAATGCTTGCCTTCTTCTCCTTCTTACTCAGTCACACACACTCAAGGACCTCTTGTGTCAGCCTAGACTTCCTGCTCCCACCCAACACCCTGTGAAATGATAACTGTGGTATATCCCTGTTTTCTATCTTTTGGATTCAGGGATACAAAAGCTGTGTCTGATGCTAAAGGTGCATACCTAACTTGTAGTGCTTAGTATATCTGCTTTTGTGTTGTTGATCTGCTCATTGTACATTTGACTTATATTGGCCTTGGAAAGCTAGACAGTTGATAGCATCAAAATTTGCAACTGTATAGTGAATGCTCTTGTAAGGGATGTAAAGTCAGAAACTGCAATGTGTATCATTACTTTCTAGCTTCTCTCTGTAATGACCTCTACACAACACCCTGTTCAAGTGATTATAACTGTGCCATATTCCTGTTTTATATTTTTTGGATTCAGGGATACAAACATTGTGCTTGATGCTCAGGGTGCATACCTAAATTTTAATGCTTCATATATCTGCTTTTGAGTTGTTGAACTGCTCATTGTACCTTTGACTTATATTGGCCTTGAAAAGTTAGATAGTTGAAAGCATCAGAATTTCACAACTGTATAGTTAATACTCTTGTAAGGGTTGTGAAGTCAGAAACTGCAGTGTGTATCATTACTTTCTAACTTCTCTCTGTAATGACTCCCACATGACACCCTGTACATGTGATGATAACTGTGCCATATCACTGTTTTCTGTCTTTTGGATTCAAGGATACAAAAACTGTGTCTGATGCTCAGGGTGAGTACCTAATTTTAGTGCTTAGTATATCTGCTTTTGTGCTGTTGAACTGCTCATTGTATCTTTAACTTACAATGACCTTGGAAAGTTGGACAGCTGATAGCATTAAAATTTCACAACTGCATAGTGAATGCCCTTGTAAGAGTTGTGAAGTCAGAAACTGTAATGTGTATGATTACTTTCTAACTTCTCTCTTTAATGATTTTCCAGGACAGACATATGGTGCACATCATAAGTCATGCCATCATATTCAACTCTTAGGTTTGTATGACAGCACTGTAGTCAAACATCATCAGAACAATAATACAATATAATTCTCCCTTTTGCATGTACCTCAACAAACACATGCAGCAGCTAGAGAGACCACAGTGTTTCTCAGCAAGATAACACAAGGCCTACAAAGCATGCCATGATATATGTGGATAAATTAAAAACCATGTCACTGTAATCTGTCTTGTATAAATGATGTGAAGTCTGCCTGGCCTCCAGGCCAGTGTATGACCATGTCCTGGTGGGATGATGGCATATCCAAACATCTGATATAGCTGATGATATCAGCAGGGTCTCTTGAGAGTACTGTAATAACAGTGTCCCACATGCTGTGGTAAAAGACTTTTTCTAGTGTCAGTCAAGAGCACACACAATTGATTGCAGTGAGAATAGAACCCCTACCTAAGTACACAGGCTACAGAACACAGTACATAATGCATGTGCCAGAGCACAAGTCTGACTTTTGCAAGACTGCAGCTGAACTTATAGTACATGACATCAGCAGGACATGTGTGAGACACGATGTTGGCAGCCCTGCATAGGTTCATAGCTTCATAGGTTCATATGAGGCTACTAACATAATGGCCCTAGGTTCATAGGTTCATAGGAGATTACTAGACTAATGGGCCTAGGGCCTCTTCAAGGCTAGCAAAGTTGTACCATTCTTCCCTTACAGATCAAGATACGTAGTCCATATTCACAAATCCATGATCAACACTGGTTGCCCCTGTCTAAGAGTGACATAAGCAACACCTTGGGGTAATTTTAAAATTTCCATTCCAATTGTCCCAAGTTACACTTAAATAGGGTTACTGATGAGCTCCGTTTCATGTGAATTGGGAGATTGTTCCATAGTAGTGGAAATTTCTGGGAGACATGCATGTCTCTACAGCATATCCTGTTGATGTCACAGATTAGGTTAAGGTCTCTACAGTGAGTGAGTTTTGTCCCATTTGATTTGCAGAGGTGCAACATTTCCATTAAGGGAGGGTTAGAGAGTGCTCTGTAGGCCAGACACAAGTCTCCTTTCAGCAGTCTATATGATACAGAGTACAGTGACAGGGCCTTCAGTTTGTCCATCTATTATTGGTCTGATGAGGGATGAGTACAGTGGATTGATAACATCCTTAAGCTTGGATACTATGCCCTTACTTATTAGGTGTGCAACATAAAAGGCCTTCCTTACCACTGCGGACACATGATGATCAAAGCTGATGTTGTTATCAACCTGAATTTCCAAATCTCTCACCACTGTGTTGGAACTTGGGGGGTGGGTATTATTAATAGTGTAATTTTCAGGTACCTCTCCTTTCCTGAAAAGGATAATAGTGTAAGTTTTTGGGTTAAGTTTAAGTCTGTGTCTTTGACAACAATCATTTTTGTGTGTAAGCCCATTTTGTAGTCTGAGATCATTTGAAGATTCAGTGATTGCACAGAGTTTACAGCTGTTAGCGAACTTGGTGAGCTACAGGCTATCTATTATCACCTGAATTTCAGAATAAATAGATTTCAAACAGTAGGAGGCCCAGCACAGACTCTTGTGGAACACCACTGGTAACAGGTCTGCTGGTAGAAATGGAATCCCCAAGAAGAACTAAATGCACTTTGTTGTAGAGCCAGTTCACTACTCAACTAATGACGTATGGGTTAATCCCCAGCTGGGCAAGTTTCTCATGGATGCCTGATTGGAAGATTGTGTTAAAGCCCATGGCCAAGTCAAGATAGGTAGCATTTACTGATTTACCTTTATCCAGGGCGTTGGTGACACTCTTGAAGAGTTGCACTAGGTTCAACAGGCATGATCTACCCTTAACAAAGCCAAACTGGGTCTGGTCAAGAGTTTAAAGGTCACCAGTGTCCTTGTTGATAAAGTCCAAGATGATTCTCTCCATGGCCTTGCAGACAAGGCTGGCCTGGCTTATGGGTCTATAGTTCCCTAAGTCAATTGAGGGATCCCCTCTGTGCAAGGGGAGTACAGTTGCTGTTAGATTTTGGTTGAAGACAGTACCTATTGGTTCTGCTAACCTTTGCTTTACATCATTTAGTAAGTAGTGTTGGATGTTATCTGGTCCCATAGAGGCTGTGTTTTTGGCCTCGGTGAGTGCCGTTATGATCTGTTCATTGGAGATAATAGCTAGAGACCTGGTGACAGGTATGCTTTGGGGTATGATTGCTAGAGACAGAGGTGTGAAACTTTAGCCAAACCTGTCTGCTAATAGGTTGGTGATATCTTCAGGTTCATTATGACTGGTAACATTCACTATGAACTCAGTGCAAAGCTGAGCCTTCCTTTTAAATTACAGACATAGCTAAAGAATGCCTTGTGAACATCATTAGCTATGGATGCTAATTTAGTTTTGTAATTAGCTTTACAGGACTTTACAAGATGTTTCATTTGCTTGTTCAAGCTATGGAGGATGTCCTTCTGCTGAGACTGTTCTAATTCCTGAACATCAGTTTCTTTCTCATGTTGTATAATCTGCTTATGCTAGCTGTCCACCATGATGACTTGTTTTTTTGTGAACAAATTTTGATCAGTTCTGGTATGGCTAAGTCTATACACTTGTAAAGCTGTTTATACAGAGCATTTGTTACACCTCCATATAGGAGTCTTTACTGTCGGTGGTGGCAGGAGGTTTGAAATCATGTATGCCATTGCCTAGGAGGCTATAGTTTGCTTTGGAGAAACTCTTCAACCTTTTGGATCCTGAGAGGTGATCAGGTATAATGGATACACTGAATGTGACTGATTTATGGACAGACTTTAGCAGGGAGGGTCTCACAGATGGGATGGTGCAGCAATGTCCTATGTGGGTGAATACTATGTCAAGGACATTCTATAAACTTGTGGGGTTGCGGACTAACTATTCCAGTGCATTTGTGTTTACAAAGTTCAGGAACCTTAGACTGAGTGTGTTTGAGCTCATATGTGTATCCCAATAGATGGAAGGATAGTTAAAGTCACCCATGCCTTGGGGGTTTGGCTGTATTATGAGTGACTGAAGTAGTTCCAGGATAGCACTGTATGGTTTTCATGGTTCATGTTGGTGGACCTGTAGCTAACAATGATGTGTGGAGGGGGTATTTCCTACAGGTAGTTGGACTTGGAGTAACACTAGGGAGTTATACTGCTTAACTAAACTTGAAGTGTATTTGTCTTTCATGAAAATGGATACACCTCCTCATTTGTTTCTTTCACATTCATTTTGTAGCCTGAATGTGTAGAACACATTACAGCGTTTCATGGCTGGGGTACTCTCTGCAGCCCTAAACCATGTCTCTGACTACACAAACATCGACATCTTCCCATATGAGTAGTGCCTCCATTCAGTGCAGATTCTGATTTACACTCTTAGCATTAAGCAGCATAACCTGGACGTTGTCTTTTGAGGTTATTTTTGCATCAGTAATTTTGTTCTTATGACATTGCCTAAAAAAGCCTTTATGGGGAGGCAAGTACCTTGGCCAGTCACTGAAAGGTTAGATGTGACAGATGAAGACTATCCCTGGCAAAGCAGAATGGTCTGTCAACCATATCATCTCAGGATGACAAATACTGGACCCCCTTGGACTGGCACCAGTATCTAAACCAACTGCTGAAGTCAATAATTCTTTGGTTTGTATTAAGGCATCATCCTGGGTGAAGGTAGAATGCTGCTTAGGGCAGCGGACATACCTGTCTGGGAGAGAAAATCTGAAAGATCATTCATATTTCTCTTCAAATAGTCCAGTGAGGAATGTTTCAAGTCATTAACTTCAACATGGAGTATGACAGAGGTGTATCTATGTTTGTGTTGAGATACTTGAGTCCATGCATGGCTTTGCAGATCTTGGCACCTGACAGCTAGCTGACACTGACTTTGTCCTTGTACAACCTGGTAAGGGGGGAATCTTTGTGCCTCAGTATGGATTCACCTATGACCAACACATTGGTTTTCAGCTGTTTTGCCTTAAAGGCTAAATGGCTGACAGACTGATATGTTTGTTTTTATGTGTAGAGGGTTCCTTTGGGACTGTAATGTGTGCAGAAGGCTTGCATTTGCAAGGTCTCTGCTCTTTTGGTAAGCTTCTAATGATTACCTCTGTGTATTTGTAGTTATGTGTTGTGCACATGGCCTGCTGAGGAGGCAAAGTGTGTGTGCGTGTGTGTGCGTGTGTGCGTGTGTGTGTGTGTGTGTGTGTGTGTGTGTGTGTGTGTGTGTGTGTGTGTGTGTGTGTGTGTGTGTGTGTGTGTGTGTGTTGACACCCTTTTTGATATCAGGTTTCTTGTTACTTGAGAGAGAGAATATGTATTCTATATTCATTGTATAGTTACATCTCTCACACACTGCATTTGAAATTTTTATGAGTACATGGTTGTCAGTATGCATGAGGCAATAGAAGTTCAACTTTCTAAAAACACAAGTACCCTTATTAAGCATATTTAGATGGTCATTGTTAGCAGATCAGTTGTGTGAGTAGCAACAAATGAGCCTGTCTCTGAGGGACAGATGTGTCAGCCCAGAGGTGAATTTTACAATCTGCCAACCAGAAGTGAAGGTTGCACTTAAATATGGTCACTGAGGTGCAATGCTTCACAAGCAGTGGGAGCCTATAAGAGAGGATGGTGAGTCACTGTGGGATATATCTGTCTCCCCTGCATGATTTTTGTTATGTCACAGGCTAGGTTGAGAACCCTGGCTCAAGTTATTCCTGTCACATTTGATATGCAGATGTCCAGCATTTCCAATAGGGCAGGGTCTGATACTTTTCTCTATGTCAGGCATAGGTCACCTCTCAGCAGCTTATAGGAAACTAAGTACAGTGACAGGTCTTGTAGTCTTTCCATGAATGCATTCTTCCAATCACAAACCACTAATTTTCTCCAATTGCTGCAGTTGTCTGGTGAGGTACAGACAGAAGGAAGTCTTGTACTCAATTAGTGGTCTGATAAAGGTAGAGTACAACAGAGCTATAACTTCCCTGGTCTTGGATGTGATGTTCATATGTATGATGTATGCAGTGCAGAATGTGTGTCTTATCACTATGGACACATAGTGATAAAAGTGTAGATTGCTATGAACATGTCTTCACAAATCTCACAGCACTGCATTTGAGCAGAGAGGGGTGCTATGTATATCATAATTAGCAGGAGTACTTCATTGCCAAATGGGACAATGCAGCATTGTTTGCTGTAAAGTTCAGTCTGTGAGTTTGGCACCAATTATTTGTCTCTGTTATCCCCTTCTGAAATATGTTCCCATTACTGGGGCAATTTATATGAGTGTGTCCAATTAACAGTCATCTACAAACATGGTAAATCATGGGCCACCTACTGTTGACTATACTTCAGGGAAGTAGTTTCCACACAGTTGATGGCCCAGCACAGATCCTTGTGGTATTCCACTGGTGAGAGGACCTAGTGGTGGAGGTGCAGTCCCAACCTTGAGAGTGTGTTCTATTGGTGAGCCAGTTGCCTATCCAGCTAGTACTGTATGGTTTAATTCCTAGATGAGACATTTTCACTATGAGACATGAATGGGACATATTGTCAAAAGCCTTGGATAACTGAACATAGGTGGTATGTCCTGTTATCTGTCATCCAGGTATTCAGGGTCAGTATCAAAAAAGTCCACAAGGTTCAACAGGCAAGATCTATCCTTGACAAACACAACATGGGTCAACTCAAGTGCGTTGAAAGTCAGCAATGTCCCTGTGGATAAGGTCCATGCTTATCTCTTCCCTGGCCTTGCTGATAAGGCTCGTTATGCTTATGGGTCAATAGTTGAGGTTCTGCATGTTACCAGATTGATGTGCATTGCATATGGCACAACACTTTATATTGCTTTCTGTAGTGTAGGTGATATATGTGTGGAAAACCCAACCATAGATTGTAAAAACTATTCATGCCAGAACACAAATGCCCAGAGATTCCTCAATTTTATCAGGGCAAATGACTTGGAACAGCTATGTAGTTGATTACCCCCACAAGAGGTGATAATATCTTGGACTTGGTATTAACCAACATGAGTAACCACTGCAGCACCCCTACGGAATCATCCTCCCTGGTAAGATCAGACCATAAAGTGATCACTTTTGAAGTCACCATCTCCCCTGACCTGCTCCTCTAGCTAGGGTCAAACAAAAACACTTCTCCAAAGCTGATTACAACCTCCTGAGGGATGATATAAATAGCTTCACAGCCCCCTCCCCCACTGCAGTAACTGGCAATAATGTCTAAATGTACACCAAAGTACTATACGAGCCTTTATATAGATGGATGGAACCAGGAATATCTGACAAGACAAAATCATCCTCCGCAAGGAAGAGTAAACCTGTCTGGCAGACATCTGCAATAAACAAAACAAAAAGAAAAAAAAATGCGGTCCAGGACCAAGAAGGAGCAGGTGGCCAATTGGAAGCAATTTCTCCTTAGCCTGAACAAGCAAATAAGAGCACTAGTGAGATCCTTTAAAGCTAACTTCCAATCCAAATTGGCTACACCTACTAGAGACAATCATAAGGCCTTCTTCACATATGTCCACAATCTCAAAGGAAGCACCTAGATATGTTCAGACCTGGTGGTCAAGGACACCACATACACAAATGCTGTAGATATAGCCAATCTATTGGCTGACAGATTCAGCAAAAACTTCTCCTCTCTGTCCCCCCCATGAGTAAATCAGGACATCCACAGTATATGCCTCTCACCCCTTATTTCTAGGGAACAGGTCATCACTGGCCTCTCAAAGGCAAAAATTACAGCCTCCATGGGACCCGATAACATCTCAGGCTGCATTATACATGAACTCAGGCATGAATTTGCATCACCATTAGGCACCGTATTCAACCAAAGCCTGAGTACTGGCTTTGTCCCAGCTGAGTGGAGGACATCCACTGTCATCCCTTTACACAAAGGTGGAGCATCCACTGATTCAGGAAATTATAGACCCATCAGCTAACTAGCCTGATCTGCAAGGCCATGGAATGGGTTATCATGGACCTCATTAACAGGTACATTGACAACCTCCAAATACTCGACTCCACACAGTTTGGCTTTGTAAAGGGGAGGTCATGTCTATTAAATCTGGTCTACTTTTTTGAGACAGTCACCAAATCCATGGATGAGGGGAAGATGGTGCACACCACCTACCTTGACCTGGCCAACACCTTTGACACTATTTGCCACTTGGGCATAGTAGACAAACTCTCTCATCTAGGCATCAATCCATATGTTATCAGATGTGTAGCAAACTGGCTCAGTGATAGGACCCACCTATTCAAAATAGGGGAAGCCACTTCAAGTAGTAGACCCGTAATGAGCGGCGTACCCCAAGGATCAATCTTGGGGCCACTGTTATTTGGGATATACTTCTCTGAGGTGCAGGCCAAAACCAGTGGGCTATGGCTGACCAAGTTTGCAGATGACTGCAAACTGGGCACAGTCATCATTTTCCCAAATGATGTGGACGTCCTCCAAGAGGGCATCACCTAACAAATGACTGGTGCCAGAAATATGGCTTCAAGCTGAATGCCAAAAAATGCATCATCATCCCTTTTGGGGAAAGTGATGTCCTTACATATCACAATAATAACAACGTCCTAAGTACACAATCAGTAGTGAAGTATTTGGGGACTCAGGTTGATAGCAACCTGACTTTTGACCACCATGTTGCTTCCATTGTATGGATAGCTTTCTACATGGCCCACCTCATAGTATCTCATCCAGGGACAAGGAGGTCATAAAATCTTTGTCTTCTTCCCTTATAAGGCAAATTATTGAGTACAACATCCCCTTCAGCATGTACCCCGCAAAGCACATGCAGCAGCTGGAGAGAGCTCAGAGGTTCCTCACCAGGAGAATCCAGAGCCTCAAGCACCTACCCTAAACAGATAGGCTAAAAGCCCTGTCCCTCTACTCAGTTTCATACAGACTCATCAGAGGTGACCTCTGTCTGGCATACAAAGCAATCTCAGACCCTTGCCTTAATGGGACTGCTGCATATCCACAAGTCAAGCTCCACTCGAGCAACCTGTATGCGTGACCTCAACCTGGTATGTGATATCAGTTGGACTTGTTGGCGGGACAGATTTGTGTCACAGAGATTCCTCCATCTGTGGAATAGGCTCCTTCTCCATGTCAAGTAGAGTGCCTCAATATCCCTTTTTAAGCATAACTGGATGGGAAATAGAAAATACTGTCCTGGGATTCCACCTGTGTCCCCTGCTGGACAGGGGCTCTTGGTGCTGACTTGTTTAAACATGAGCTAAACTCTTGGCTATGATTATAAGGGTCTCAGGGCCAATAGCTTAGTAACCTCTTATGATTCTATGATCCTATGAAAAAGTATTAGGTTCATAGGTTCATAGGTTGATACTAGGCTATCTGCCCTAGGGCATTTATAAGCCTAGCCAGAGTGTGTTTGGCTTTCACCACCCTTATAGATTAGTTGACTGTGCCTCTGTAAAGTAGGTCACAGAAGGTAGCCCTTTTAAGGTTTGTTTACTGTACCTCTGTTAAGCAGCGACATTGAAGAGATCCCGGGGTAAACTTACGATCTCCCATCCATTCGTCAAGATTTCTCTTGAAGACGATCAGTGAGGGGCTCTGCCTGACATGGATTGGGATTTTGTTCCAGAGTGAGGGAAGCCTCTGGGATATGAATCTGTCCCTCCAGCATGTCCTGTTTATTTCTGTGCTGAGGTTTAAGTAACTGGAGTGTGTAGCTCTAAGGGATTTAGATTTCCTGAGGTGAAGCATGTCCATTAATTCTGGGTTGGACATGGCTTTATACGTCAGACACATATCGCCTCTTGCATTGCTTGGGAGGGGGGGGGCAACACATGGCTGTACTGTAAATATTTGACATACTATGAGATATAGCTATTATTTGTTTTAGTTTTCTCCACATATAATGTCATATCATACACAAGAAATGGATAATAAACAGCAGTACTACTTGCTTTGCTAGGGACGGCTTGCACCTGTCACCCCTGGGCTTTCGGATATTGGCAAAGGCTCTTGCTACCCCAATATTGCCTTTTTTAGGCAAGGCTCAAAAGACAAACCCACCTCCATAGGTATCACAAGGAATAAGAAACTAAGAGTAATGCTACTCAATGCTAGAAGTCTAAACCTCAAGATGCACGCACTCGAAACTCTCCTTAGCATGGAGAACATCGATATCTGTGCAGTAACAGAAACCTGGTTCAGGGGTCCCGAGAGCACCCCAGCACTACCAGGTTATACCTCATACCATGCTTTTCGGCCCCAAAACTTGGACTGAACCACAAAAGGAGGGGGAGTATCGATATTCATCAAAGATACCCACACCTCCAGGTTGGTGGCAAAGCATGAAGCATCAGAGACTATCCATGTGCAACTAACAGCGGGTAAAACTGCCTTCCAGTTTATAGCCTGCTACAGACCACCCTCCCAAACCCAGGAACCCCACTCGGCCTTCCTGAGAACACTGGAAAATATGAAGGTCTCTCCGAACACCATTATATTGGGCGACTTCAACTACCCAAACATAGATTGGGAGCATTACTCTAGCTCCAACACCCTTGCCCAAAGGTTCCTAGAATTCATAAACTCAAATGCTATGGAACAACTTGTTACAACTCCCACAAGAGGGGAAAACATACTGAACCTGATCATCACCAACATGGGGACTCTATGCTCAAGACCAGAAGTGTATCCCTCACTGGTAAGATCAGACCATAAACTGATCTCACTGGATATTCACATCCTGACCCCACCCCCTGCCCAGAAAACCACAGTGAAAAACTTCTCTAAAGCAAATTTCACACTCCTCAAAACCGAGGTGGAATCCTTCAAAGCCCCCGGGCCTGTGGAAAATACGGCCCAGACCGCAGAATCCTTTATAAATGCATTCTATGAACACCTTCAGGACTGCATGGATCATGCAATCCCAAATAAAACCAAGACCCAATCCTCCAAAGGCAGACGACCTGTCTGGTGGACCCCAGCCATAAACAAACTATACAATAAGGAAGCTACTACATGATAGAGCAAAATCCCAAAAGGGAAGGCATCTCTGATCAGTATTAGCAAAAACTAAGGGCACTCATAAAATCGTCAAAGGCCAGCTTCGAGAGAAAAATTGCACAGGACACTAAGGATAATCACAAGGCTTTCTTTAGTTATGTTAGGAACCTGGGTGGGAATTCCCAGATATGCTCAGAATTAGTCCAAAATGACAAAAATACACTGATCCCACAGACATTGCCAACATCCTAGCTGACAGGTTCAGCGCAAACTTCTCCCCACCAAAAGGGCAAATATCTATCCCAGCAGAGTGCTGCCCCCCTGGCATCTCAGATGCTCAGGTGGGAGCCGCCCTCTCCAAAGCAAAAAACACAGCATCAATGGGACCAGACGGTGTCCCAGGCTGCGTCCTACATGAACTCCAAGAAGAGCTAAACCCAAATATAAAACTACTGTTCAATCTCAGCCTTACTACAGGATATGTACCCAAAGAGTGGCGTACAGCAACAGTGGTCCCTCTCCACAAAGGTGGTGCCTCAACGGACCCTGGAAACTATCACCCCATAAGCCTGACTAGCTTGGTCTGCAAAGCTATGGAAAGGATCATCATGGACCTCATAAATAAAGATATTGGGGACCTACAGACACTGGATCCTACCCAGTTTGGCTTTGTTAAGGGCAGATCCTGCCTCTTAAACCTGGTTGACTTCTTTGAAACAGTCACCAAGGCCATTGACGAAGGGAAGGTGGTCCACACAGCCTATCTGGACCTCGTAAAGCCTTCGATACAATACCCCACTCGGGCATTATAGATAAGCTCACCAGCTTAAATATAAACCCCTATGTCACTAGATGGGTTGCAAACTGGCTCAAGGACAGAACCCACATGGTTAGAATTGCTGGAGCCATGTCAGACTCCAAACCAGTTACAAGTGGCGCCCCACAAGGCTCAGTCCTGGGACCTCTCTTGTTTGGTATATATTTCTCGGAGGTACAGGCCAACACGGAAGGACTGTGGCTGACCAAGTTCACAGATGACTGCAAACTGGGCGCCATAATCAACTCTCCAGCCAACACAAGCATCCTCCAAAAGGGCCTCGTAGAAACAGACAACTGGTGCCAGAGCCATGGCCTCAAGCTAAATGCCAAAAAGTGTATAGTCATCTCCTTTGGCAAAAACAAAGTGCCCACAAATTACCACATAGGTGGTAATCCATTAAGTACAGAAGAAGTAATTAGGGACCTGGGGACTCAAGTTGATAGCAATCTCTCATTTGACAACCACGTGGCCAAAGTGGTTAGAAAAACATTTTATATAGCCCACCTAATCATGAAGGGATTCACATCTAGATTAGGGGAGGTCATCGTGCCTCTTTACTCATCCCTCATCAGGCCCATAATTGAGTACAATGCCCCTGTTGGGATGTACCTTACCAAACACCTGCAGCAACTGGAAAGACCCCAAAAGTACCTCACCAAGAGGATCAAAGGGCTCAAACAGATGCCATATGCTGCCCGGTTAAAGAAACTCCAGCTCTACTCAGTGGCATACCGCCTGCTCAGAGGTGACCTGTGCCTGATGTATAAGGCCATGTCCAACCCGGAATTAAGAGACATGCTGCACCTCAAAAAATCCAAATCCCATCGAGCTACACGCTCGAGAGACTTGAACCTCAGCACTGAAATAAATAGGACATGCTGGAGGGACAGATTCATAAACCAGAGGCTTCCTTCACTCTGGAATAAAATCCCAGTCCAGGTTAGGCAGAGTCCCTCATTGACTCTTTTCAAGAGGAATCTTGATGAGTGGATGGGAGATCGTAGGTTTACCCCGGGTATCACTTCTGTGTCACTGTTAGACAGAGACACAGTATACTAACCTCGAAAAAGGGCATAGAAAAATTAATTTAAAATGGGTGGCGAAAGCCAAACATACTCTGTCTAGGCTTATAAATGCCCTAAGGCAGATAGCCTAGTATGAACCTATGAACCTATGAATAATATGTAGTTTTACATTGCACAATGATTAGCAAAGTGTTTACACATGCAATATACATCTGTTTGCGCACTGCTTAGCAGTGCACAAAGGTGAGACGCTTTGCTAAAGTCTGTCAGTTACTACTGAGTCTATGAAACACACTTACAACTTAACTGACTCTGTGGCAGCATGTGTTAATGCATTGATACTTTCCTTTTGGGGCCAGATGGTACTGGTATTGAGTCCTTTCTCTTTCTCTCTCTCTCTCTCTTTTCTTTCTTTTCTCATGTTTCCTTGCTGTGCTGCTCAGCACAAACATGGGAAACAGAGGAAACTGAATGTCAAGTTTGGCTTTGTTTATCTAGTGTCTGTGAAGTGTAGCCATGTGCAAACAGGAGCCCAAGAGCAGACAGGACCCAGACAGCCAAAAATAGAAACCAGATGCATTCAATTAATACTGTAGGACATTGTGCAAACCTGCTAAGCAAAGCTGAGTGATGGTTTATAATGAGATCTTAAGAATGAATAGTAAAGTAGGCAATATTATGTAACTAATCCTGTGTTAGCAGGTATAAGTATAGGGCTGGAGTACAGATAGTCCTGGGTTCTAGTACAGCATGCACAACCTTTGTTTTATTGTTGTAACATTGCAGTTTATAGCAATGAACTGCAACATAGACAAGTGTTTTCTTAATCTTGTTGTGATCCTGGGTTCTAGTACAGGGCGTGCAACCTTTGTTTTACTGTTGTGACACTGTAATTTATAGCAATCAACTGCAACATAGACAAGTGTTTTCTTAATCTTGTTGTGGCAACAGATGTAAGTGTACTACTACCATACACATTGTCCTGGGTTCAAATACAGCATATTCCATGCACTTTTACTGTTGTTCCACTTCCCATTATAGTCACACTCACTTATAGCACTTGACATAGTGTAACTAATATTAATTATATGTATGAAGGCTGAGACACTAAAATTGTGTCAGTTATTTCTTTATTTATCTATGTGTTATCACATTTATTATCAAATGTATGAATGTGGGTATACTATGTACTATGTTCCTGTAAGTATATTTCTGCTCGTTGGACTGGCATGGCCTTCATATTTGACTAACACACTTACACAAGTGCCTGTACATCAATAACCCTGAAATGTGTTGTGGTGCGAGAGTGGAGTTGTTATTGTGGCTTTGGAGATTTTTTTAGATACAAGTGTAGGGTGTTAGCTATGATTCTGATCCACTTGGCTCGAGCTTTCATTAAAGGTGGGGATTTTTGTTTTTCCTTTGTGTAAGCTATTTTGAGAGGTACAGCTTCCTGTCAAGGTCTATCAATGCTTTAGTGCTCAAAATGCTAATGAGATCTGCCAGTTTGTCAGAAAGGTCTATGTCATATATTTTAACATCCAAAATGTTGAATACCATATGTTCGAGACCATATGGTCGATATTTGGAAGTTCGAATATAGAATAAAAAAAAAAAAACACACCTTAACAGTGCGAGCAGGGGGACAAGCCCCCCTGCACCACCTACACCCCCCTACTTAAATATACCAACTCTGAGACCGCACTTCAGTGCAGAAAAGGGAAATTCTCCCATTCTGCACCATAAGGCGCTGTGAAAAGTCAATCTTCGAACACTTGAAATGTCAGTCATATGGTCTCATCCATATGATGTTCGACAGTTCCAGCATTCAAAGATTTAACATAGACCCTGTCAGAACATACAGGGCTGATCTTATGTACTATTCATTAGATTTTATAGACACGTCCAGTCTTGATGATTTTAAGAGGAAAGATGAAAGGAAATTAGTCTTCCCTAAACACATTTATTAAAACAATTAACGCAGATATTAAAATATATTTACACTCAGTTTTTTTCCCTTTAATTTACTTTTCATGAAATAAGAGATTAAGCAGTCTCAGAAAATCCAGTGTAATGTGTCATACATTCTTTTTCATTTTGTTGTTGATAGTACATATTTTTTACTAGGACTGCACTACATATTGTCTTATAGACCTGCAAAGATAACCTGTAATAAACTATAATAAGCAGAATATAATGGTAAATTCTGACACTTTTCTAAACAGTCTGGTTATTAATGCCATATGACTTTTATGTTAAAGTCATTGTCTTTTTTTATTTTTTTAGGTTGATTGTTTAAATTGCTTTAGGTTTATTTAATTATCAGAATTACTATGTATTCTTGAATAATAAGAAATTAAATATTAAAAGAATTGAGTTTGTATGCAACACAGAACTTGCTTTACTCATTTTCAATTGAGTTTGTATGCAACATATAACTTGCTTTACTCATTTTTCAAATAGACATGGAACTTAAGCTAGTATTGATAAAGTATTTATCTCTAATGAGTTAATAGATATATTAAATAAGGTGAATGCAATATTTTGTTCACTGTCAGACTATAATGCCATAACTTTTGAGCTGGCATTAAAACCTGGCAATAATATACTTATTAGACACACACCTGCTTATGTAACTAATTTGAAAGAATTTAAAGATTTTTTTTTTCATGAAAGAAATTCAGAATTTTATTGAAACTAATTGCACAAAAAGCATCTCTGAGATGTATTTATGGAATTTTATAAAGGGCTACCTATATGTTAGAATTATACTGTGGTATTTTTAAGTAATAGGATAAGGAATTGATTGAGTTACAAGAAAAAAAACATGATAAGCTAAAACTATATAGTGGAAAGACAAACACCAACATGATAAAACAAATTAATAGTTTATATGGAAAATATTTAGATATTTAAAATCATAAGACCAAAATTAGCTTGAAAAGGTTAAATATAGTATGCTTTTCTGTTAACCCTAAACGTATGCATAACATAGCAAATAGAACAAACATCTTAAATAAATCCAATTATATTAATTAAATATATTCTGACAAGAGTAAGAAAAAGGTCACTGAAACTGAGGATAGGCTGAAAGAATTTAGAAGTTATTTTGATATAATTAACAAAAAACAACACATTAATGAACTCTCAGAAAGAAGTACATTTTTTTTATTAAAAATCATAGTAAAACAAATAGAAGAACAGATGAAAATAATTGATAAACGTACTACTTTCTCTGAACTAAAAACTCATATCAACATGCTAAAACCTAGCAAGGCCACTGCCAATGATGGTATTATATCTGAACTATATATATTACTGTCAAAAGAAGCCTCATCTATCTTACTTAAAGTCTTCTCAATTGTAAAAAAAATGTAAATGTTTCTCCTTCCTGGAAATATAGTCTTGTCTCACCAATTCCATAAGCAGGAAAAATCCTGTAAAATGTTCCTCTTATAAACCAGTATATTTTAAAATGCTGATTATAAATTATTTATGATCACACATACTAATAGAATAAAGCACTTTCTACCATCCATGGTTAAGAGTGATTAAACTGGATTTATATTAAACAGAAATTCCTATGATAACATTAAAATATTACTGACTAATTGATTTTGTAACTAAAATAAATTATAAACTAACATAAACAAGTTTAGATATTGACAGTGGTTTTGACCCTGTTAACTTGAATTATTTCTCTTTAGTATTAAAGGAAAGTAATTTTTCGAGCAATTTTGCCTTCTGTATGAAAATGGTCAAGCATATCTTAAAATAGGTTCAATTGGAAATTAAATAAGGATGTCATCTCTTGCCTTTACTTCCATTTCCAAATTTTATAAGATCAAATCCAAACATTAAAGGTAAGAAAGTGGGGAAGAATTAATTAAGATTCAGCTGTTTGCAGATGATATTTTATTGACCTTAAATGAATATAATAATTCACTTATAGCTGTCTTTAAAGCAATGAAAATCTTTCAGAGACTGCATGACCTTAGTTTTAATGATAATAAAACAAAAATTTTACCAATTGACAATAATACTAGGGATATAGATAAAACATTTACAAAGTATATAGTTCAAGAAAAAATATTTAGGGATAATTATTACTGATAATATCAATGACAAAA
Organism: Protopterus annectens; assembly: GCF_019279795.1. NCBI lineage: Eukaryota > Metazoa > Chordata > Ceratodontiformes > Protopteridae > Protopterus > Protopterus annectens. The sequence goes on from NC_056737.1 coordinate 1,462,282,458, forward strand.
TAGCTCTCACCTATAATATTAGTTTAACTTCAATAAATAGTCTTATACATAATTGAAACAAATGTAACTTCTCTATGGAAGAGAGACTTTCCATAAGTAAAATGATTATTTTGCCAAAAATATTATATATCATACCATCATTTTCTTTGCCATCACCAAAAAACTGTATAAAACAGTTAAACTCTTAAATGCTGAAATGTTTATGGTTTCATAATAAACCTAAATTAGCTTTAATTCACCATAATAGAGATTGGTCTTTTGGTGGTATTGGTCTACTGGACTTAGAATTATATTCAATAGTTTCAACTATTAAGACAGTGACTTTTTGGTTAAATAATCATTATACTGCTAGATGAAAAGAGCTTCAAGAAAATTTTGTGCTATAAATTGCCTATTTTAAAGATTCAAATGATAATCCAGTTTTAAATAATGTTTTACTTTGGTTATTAAAACAAACTTTTTAAATACTACTAATAAACATTGATTCTTCCCATCTTCCCATCATAATGAATACCTTGAGAATTTTTATTTTAAGAAATCCAAAATATAAAGCATATTTTTTATTATCTTTCAAATAGCCTATACTCATAATCATGTATCCACTTTTAATTTACAAACAATGATTACTTTTAAAGAAAAATAACTTGCTATATTGGTTTCAGCTAATGGACAAAGAAATATTATATTCTGTTGACTATATAATAAATAAATAAATTTGATTTGGATAACGATTTGTTGTTATATGTAAAAAATTGTAGACAGTTTCTTGAATACAAGACTAAACTGGTGCAACAGACTGTAAGAAACTCTCTCGCTAAATTAATTGATTTCTTATCTTTTGGATACAAGAGAATAGAATAGAGAAATATCTTTTATCTACATTATATAAAGTGGTTAAAAAAGAAATGTAATATAGTAGAGCTAGTTACTGGAACTAGTATAGACTTATTAATTATAGGTCTCCAAATGAAGAGGTTAAAAAACGTAATTTTATTGTCATCAAAACAAACTACCTCTTCACTTAAATGGAGATCATTCCCTTGGGAATTTATCCAAAGATCTTTCTTCATACCACATAGAATCAAATTAATGTTTAAAAAAAGATGGATTGTTGGAGATGTAAGTTAGAGGTTAAAGCAGATTGGCAACATATGTTTTTGGGGGTCTATATTACCTTGTCGAAAGATGTTTTCATCAAATGCCTTTTTGTTGACACATAAACAGCGAACTCCCAAAACTCTGAATGGCCACTTCAGTGAATTTTTTTTCCAGGAGAAAAAATGCTTGGCTGTCATTGGGAATTTGACCTTTTCTCCACTGTAGTGCAATCTTGGAGTTGGTGTATTTAGTTAAGGGGTGGGGGGGGCAAAGCTCCCCACTTTGTAGAGTCTGACAGTTTGTTTGATTTTTGGTTGGCAAAGCATTTTTTTCCTTCTGGGAAAAAAATGCTGAAGTGGCCATTCAGAGTTTTTTGAGTTTGCTGTTTATGTGTCAACAAAAAGGCATTTAATGAAAACATCTTTGACAAGATAATATAGACCCATTTTTAGTTGTGTTGTACTTAAACCTTATTGGGACAATATAAATTATTTCTTATAAGCTTTATTTATAGACAAATTTAACTTTAACAACATTTTTAATTTTATTCAATTACCCAATATCTGAATGTGTTTTGTGATTGAAATATCCACTTTTATGGAGCATTTTCTCAATCTCAAGAAAAGTTATAACAAAAAAATGGAAAAATGAATCTTCTCCTTCTTTTAAAGAATTTATCAGCATTGCATCAGATGTTTGTCAGTTGGAACGTATTACCATCAGAACAAGAACCACAAGAATAATTTCTTCATAGAATACATGGAACAACCTTAAAGAACTAAATAAATAATTTGTGATTTTTATGTATAAGTATTTAACTAATGAAATCTATTAGAATTTTTATTGTTTAGCAGACACGCTTGTAAATAGTTTTTCTGTTATTTTTTTTTTAAATTAACTTTTTCCTTTTTATATATTTTTGATGTATATTTCTATTCAAATTAAATATTATACTTTTATTTGTTTAAATCATATTTTTTAAGTTTGGTATTCATCAATTCTAATGAATTCATGCCTCATTTGTATCTTCACACTGCTCAGATGGCTGAATCTATACTATAAAAAGGTAACCATGTAGCTAGGATACTGGAAGATGAGGAGACCTGTGTATTTGGACAAAACAGAAGATTAGTGTTCCTTTGAAGGTCATTTATCTGTAGAGAAGTCTTATAATTCCACTAACATATGCTTGTATTATTCAAGTACATTCTAACTTTTATAAACTGTTATAAATGTATTTATATATCCCACAGAAAATGAAACTTTTATCTGTATGTATTTCTTATACTTCATTCTTTACATAGTCATTTTGGCAGACATTTACATTTCATAGATAAGTTATACTCTCAGCACTATTGTTATTTTTAAATTTTGACTTTACACTATTCTATGTTATTGAAGAAAAATGTAATGTGTGTGCCACTGACACAGGTGTTATTCTTCTGAGATGGGTCAGGGTCAAGTCCATGAGAGTGATGAGCACAATGAGAAGTGACTGGCATTAATAAATTGACTTTTCTGTGCAAATGTGTACACATCCTGATAATTGTGTTGAAAGTATTTATATATTACCTCTTTGGTATTCCTTGGTTTGTACAAACCTTGATTTGTTTGGTGTTTTGGAGGTGGGGAAGAAAAGTGTGTTTTAAGTGTTTTTGCATTGAAAAAGCATAGGAATCCTGACATTTCTGTGCAAAACATATATATTGCTTATGTGGCATTCCTTGGTTTGTTCAAACATTTGTTTGTATTTGAAATGGGGTGGTACAATCAACTAACTTTCAGTTGTACTAAATCAAAATTGTGTTTCATGTGCTTAATGTTGGCAAAAGAGTACACAGACTGATAATTTTTGTGAGTAATACATTAGTTATCAGTTTTATCCTTCTCTTTTTTATGTCACATAGGATTATGGCACCCAAGTCTACAAATCCATGAAAATCCCATTTCAGTGATGAAGGAAATAAGCTAATAATACAAACCCTGAGTCACATGGAGCCTTTCTGCTTGAGAAAGGATGTGGGGATACAGTTGTCAGAAAGGAGATTTGGAACCAATTAGTGAACAATGTCAATGCAGTTGGCATTCACAGTAGAAAGTATGATCAGGTGTGTCATCAGGCCACAGATAATATTTTATCTGCCAGGAAGACAGCAGCTGCAGTTGCCCAAGAACAGCTGGCTATAGGAGGTGGTCCTGCTACTGAGCCACCACTGACACCAAATGAGGAGTTCCTATCCACTGTCAGAGATCCAGACAGCTCAGTGTTCTTAATTCTGGTGCTGCTGTGGCTAGGAGCACAAGTATGTCCCAGGAGCAGCTTCCAGTTAAGCTTCTATATGGCAACTTTTATATTTGATTGTAGAATAAAATATATAATTTGACTACTATTTCTTGTGACATTTTTTTATCTGTACCCATTGATAATTAATAGAGTTATACAAGAGAGTTGTTCAATACATATCTGTGTAGGTGTGGATGGATGTTTCAGACAAGTTGCAGTTTCAGCTATTTCTTACAGGAAATATAGGTGATTGTATATTCACTGTCCCCCTGTATTATTTCCACTGTGATGCTTAATTGCAATCCTTTCTTTACTTAATTTCTTCCAGGACCATCCTCACTGCACAGTGTGGAGACATCTGTACATGGTAACAAATGTTTATTAGCTTATTACTAACCATTATTTAGATATATAATTATATGTATGTGTGAGGAGGGTGTAATGATTGTCTGTATTGCTGTACCAGCTGTAATTGTGTGACCAGTGTTACTTTTTATTATCTATATTGGTTTCATATTTAGTGCAGTAGTAATTTCATTCCTGTATTTGTTGTTTATTATCAGAAGTGATCATGACACTGGAAGTGTAGTACAACTACCACCTGATACTGGAGTACCGGTAGGCTCTGATGATGATGGTAGTCACACCAAGACATATTCAGGAGGTGCATAGGTCAAATCTGACAGTGAGGTTGTGACTCACTCACCCCCTATATTCCTATTAGACACAGTTAGTATGCTTATGCATACCATTACACTGAGCTCTTAGATATTGGAAAGGTTGAGGGTGATACACTTGATAATCAAAGTAGTGTAGTTAGTGCAGTTTCAATGCTGGTTGAGTATGGCCATAGCCAATGTGTGGGTGAGGTGGCACAGAGGAAGGGTGGCAGGGGTGCTCAGAGGTGGCATGTTGTCCACCCTCCACCTGATTCTGGTGTGTCATTACTTGTTACTTGACATATGTTTAGGGCTGTCATGGATGCACAGGAATGTTCAACTAGGGTTTCCAAAGACATGCTTAGGATTCTAAATGTGGCACAGGCTGACATGTTTAACTGCCTTCACAGTGTGGCCAATTGAATAGATTAATTGAATGACACAATGGAATGGGCAGTGTCTGTGATAGAATGTCTGCTGGGAGGTGGACAGCATCTATGTGGCCATAGGTTAACAACATCATCTGATGTTAGCCAACATGGCCATGCCCCATCCCTCTCCCATAGTGGCACTACTTCCACTGCTCTGTCAATAGTTGAGGTCTCCCACACAGATGTGGTAAGATATGGGATGATGGACCTGGGCATATTTGTTAGGAGAGCTTGTCCAGCAGATATTGCTCATGTTCTGGTAGCACCAGCACATCTGACCATGGGCATGGATGTGCCAGTGCAAATCCTGGCAGAGTCAGTTCTCACAGTCAGGAGTGCCAACTATGAACTTATAACTCTACCATGCATGGCTCACACTTTTCCAATATTCCAGTATGTATACCTAGCAAAGAGATTGTCTGTGTTCATGCAGACACTCACATACACATTTCACATTGAGTTCCCATACAAAAACCCTCACATAACAGATACTTGAGGCATTCATGAGGTTTTCAGGTCATTCTGTCACAGTGGCCGTTTGAAAATTAGCTATATTTCTGGCTTTCTGGCTTTCTTACTCACACTCAGTCACTACTCTTGTGTCAGCCTTGGCCTCCTGCCTGCCCCTCCCAACAACACCCTGTGCAAATGATAACTGTGCCATCTCCTTGTTTGTTTTAGATTTAGGTATATGTATGTAATTTTTCCTACACACAAGGTGCATAGCTAACTGAATGATTAGTATATGTATTGGTGATACTATTTTGAAACTTTTACTGTTTTCTTACAATCTTTTTACTTTTGTGATTACTACATTTAAATTGTTGATAAATTGGTAAGGCTTATTGTTTCACTTGTGAGAATGTAGGGGATAATTAAACTTTGTACTGTTTTTCTATTGAGTGTATTTTTGATGAGTGAGGCATGTTAGCAGAAATCTATTGACATCAGTCATTCTTGTCACATATTGATGTAATTGCTGGGCAACTCACACACATTCCAGTTAGGTAGATTTTCAAGTAACAGTATGCAAGCATCTGCCATTCATTTGTGTTCTTACCCATTTATTTTCCTGTTCCAGGTTCAACAGTTACCTTGATAGTCCTAGCTATTGTAATTCAGGATTGACTCTGTCTGATGCTAGCAGTACATGTACACATCCATTTCATGGGTGAGTAAAGGTTGTGAGTGTTGCCTAGCATTGGTTTTGCTACATGTATGTGCATAAGATGAAAGTTGTAATCCTTAGGTGGTCAACATCTGTGCTATCCATTGCCTCTTTGCCAGGGTGAGGGCATGTTGTACATACCTATATCTATCTGCACCCACAACCGCTGGTATCCCCCCACAAGTTATCATATTCCTGTGGCTGTGGTGACCTTGCCAATGGTGGTAGAATGTGTACTTTTTCTCCTTGGTGGTCCTGTTGCAGCTGTTTCTCAGAATAATATTGTGTAGGATAGCATAGACAGTGATAATTTCAGCACGATTACGGGGATCATACTGCAAGTCTCCTGGATGTATCTAGACACTGAAATCATTACTTCAGTAGCCCAAACACACACTCTATGTTATTTCTGAGCATCTGACTCTTTATAGCATTCCTGTGTGTGTGTGTGTGTGTGTGTGTGTGTGTGTGTGTGTGTGTGTGTGTGTGTGTGTGCGCATTTCTGATGGGCATCATCAGCCACAGTTTGACTGCATCCCCTGCATCCCCCAGTAAATGACCTTGTGACACATCACCCCTGGAAAACCTCTGGTAGAGCTGTGATGTGCACCAGATATGGGAGTCGTGGTAACTGCCATCGTTGCCAGCACACACACATTCAGAATGATTCCCCTAGCATTACACATGACCTGGTAGCTAATGGAGTGGAACCTCTTTCTGTTGATGTAGACCCTTCCCTGTTCCCTGGCTGGTGTTTTGATCTCAAAGTGCATGTAGACTATGGCACCCAGGACTTCAGGAAAATGTACTATGGAGTATAGTTTTAGCTCTGTCCTCAGGGTTGGGGGAAATATATATAGTCACTGGTATGCTGTAGCATAGCATAGCATACAGGAACTGGTGTAGGCTCCTGGATGCTAACTTCTATGACACCATCAGCATGTCCTCTGTGGGTCACTGAAAGGCTCCTGTAGCTATATTCTAAGTGCTACACATACATTGGTCTCCATAGGTATTTCCCCTGAGTTTGCCCTTGGTCTCAGGTGAGGACAATAGAGGCTGCAGAGTTCCTGGAGTGTGTCTCTACCAACACAGTAGTGCTATACAGGGTTGTTAGAGAAAAGTTAAAACTGGATCTAAATACTTTCTCCTCCTTGCCCGAGGTCTTTCATCAGCACCAGCATAGACTTTTGCACATACACATACAGAAGAGCAGCAGCATCCCCTATCACTGTTTTCCTCCAGTACAGTTTCCATAGCTATATCCCAGTAGGTTTTGTATTACATGACAGAAGGCTACACAAAGTATAGTAATTTGCTTTATAGTTTGTTGAATAGCTCCTCCATCTTGAATTGACTGATTGATTAGCTCACAGTTCAAATGCTTATACAGTAATTAGCATGCAGTGATGTTTACCAGGTTTGTGTGGCTCTACACATTGTGTAGAGTTGCCTACTGATTGCAAATTGGCACACTATTACCATGTATGATTTATTGAATCCTGCCTTTTTTGAGTATGCTTTGGAGTGATATGTGTCTCATTTCAACTATAAATCTTTTACCATAGATACAGTCATGTAACTTTTAACAACCAAATTATAATTAACATATTTCCTATGTTTGAACATAGTTTGATTAAACATCATGCAGAGGTCTTGATTTGCATGCATTTGAGTTCCTTTCCTGCACTAACATTGGACTAAGACCTTAGACTCTAATGCAACATACTATAGCCGTCATAGTAACCAGATGGTTAAGCATTTTAAAAAATTTCTCTTGCTACACTAATCACAGCCATAGCACATCATGCTCTAATAGTTTTGTGAGTGATATCATTGCATCTCATAAGTAAGGGCTGAACCTGGAAACATACTGCACCTTTGCTAGGAAAAACATACAAGGCAAACTATCATGAGACATATGCATATAAACGATTACTTTGCTTTTTAAAGTAATAGGGTTAGCCCTTCTCAAGTCTATAGATGACTCATCAATATAAGGTATGTTACACAAATATGACATTTATTTCTGTTCAGCTTATTGCCTTAATCTGTATGGGAATTTCACCGGCTCCAAGGCAAAAATATTACTATTTACAACTGCGGTGGTAGTGCTGCGGTAGCGTTGTCGCCTCATAGCAAGACGTTGTCCCGTTCTATTCTCAGCTAGAGCATCTTCTGTGTGGAGGCATACGTGAATGGGGCAGGCCTTCATTGAAGGCTGTGTGTCAGGGCTGGTAACCCAGTACGTAAAAATCCACTACCAATCATTAGCGGACCGGAGTTCCGCTGTGGCGACCCCTAACCAGGAAAAGCCAAAAGACACAAACAAACACTGACTGCACCATCTAGCCCTTCACTTCTTTCTGCCACAGATCTCTGGCATACTTCTGAAACTGACAGACTCCTAATAGTAACCACAAAAATCTTCATCTGCTAATACACATATCAATTGTGCACAGGATTGAACAAGCTTCATCCAGTTTAATTTGAAAGAATCATTTATTAGCAAATGAGAAACAAAAAGAGCATATCATTAGACATTGTTGCCAGTAGTTTTCAGACCATGTGTTTGGGCTGTTGAAGTAATGGTTTCAGTGCTTAGATACATTGCGGGGCTCTGCAGTATGATCCCAGTACTTGTGCCAAAATATCATAGCCTGTGCTATCCTACACAATATCATCCCATGAAAACAGCTGCAGCAGGAATACTACGAGCTAGGAGTAAAACATTCCACTGGCACTGACAAGGTCGCCACATCCACACATATATGAGGAGTCTGTGGGGGGGGGGGCTTCCAGCTGCTGTGGGTGTAGTTAGACATAGGTGTGTACAATATGGCCTCTCCCTGACCAAGAGGCAATGGATAGCACACATGCAGACGTCCAAATGGTACACCTTTCATCCTATGCACATACATACTGTAAAATTCATGCCAGGCAATGCTCACAAACTTTACTTCCTCATCTAATGACTGTGTACTGCTAGCATCAGACTGAGACATCCCTTAATGACAATAGTTGTAACTGCAGGACTATCAAGTTAAGTGTTCAAAATGTAACATGAGTGAATGGCAGATACCTGCCTAACTGGTACTTTTAAATGTAGATAAGTAGCATACCTCTCAACCTCTTAGAACAAGAAAATCTGGAAAAAGCTATAAATTATGGGGGAACAAAGGCCCAAAAATAGGGACACTTTTTAAATATTGTTCTTACAAACTTAGAAAGTTGATAGAATAACAGGTTTTGCTTTAGCATGAATTTTCTGACAGGTGTGAAGTCTGAAAGTCAAATGTCTGTTATTATTTACAGTCTTCAACTGCCAATGATTTACCCACGATTTGCAGAAAAAACGCCCAATTTTGAGAAACAGGCAAAAAATTTGAAGCAAAAATATGGACATTCTGCAAAAATCTGTACAGTTGAGAGGTATGCGTAAATAAAATATGTGTAAGCTCTCCAGCAATACCATTAATATCTGACGTGACTGACATCTGTAATATATATTTATGCAGTTTACCAAATAACCAGGTCTATGCAACTAAAATACTCACTATAGAAAAAGCATCCCAAAAAGTATACTTATCCCCACACTGTCACAAGTGAAGCAATTCAAGTTCCCAGCTACATGGCTACATTTCTGAGCATTCTGAAAATGCAAATGAGGTGTGAATTCTTAGAATTGCTGAATACCAAACTTTTAACTTTGTATAGCAAATGTAAACATAGTGTAGCCTTTACACCACTGTTAAGTGCTAATGGCTTGCAACTGTGAATGATTACTCTAGCAAAACACAACAATGCACAGACACCCTTCACTGAAGTGGGTGTGTCAGTGACAATACACTTACAAAGTGTGGAACAAGCTGCAGTGAGTTTTTAAACAAAGTCAGATGCTCCACATGTATATTTCCTTGGCATGACTGCAGAGATTCCTGCCTTTGCTGAAAACTGTTGTTGACTGTCATGTATTTGCATCACACCTTGAAATATAATGGGAACATATGCACTAGAAGCTGCATGTGTGATAGTAAAGGAGAGATAAGGGAATGGTTTCCAGAATACAAAGATAAGACAGAGATGCAGTTTTGCAAACATGTTCATAAATATTGTGCGATCACTCATCCAATAAATATGTTGTGTATACATTTAGAATTGAATGAGACTGTCCAACACTATAAACTGTTTATTATTGGGTATGAAATGATAATTGCTTGTATGCACATTATTTGATTGCCATTGCAAAGCTATGTCTGTGGCAAAGAGAGATACCCCACTACAACTGTGTTGTGTAAGTACAGTACTCCGATGGCTCAAATCCAGAGCTGTATATTTGATTAACATTTGTTTCCCTTATTTTATTGTTTTTTTTTTTTCCTGGGTGTGCAGTACTTGGTTTACAATAAACATGATTAGCTGCTTAAAACTAAGTACAAACTTGCTTAGTGGCATTGCCAAGTAATCAGGAACATGGATGGTAATAACTGCAGAAATTCCATCTTTTACCTGATTGTCTCTGTGGCACAAGGTGCAAATATGTTGAGCTAATAAAGAGAGAACATAGGTAAAGCAGTGTTGAAGTCCCACAGTAAGTTACTTTTACTGAGGAAGGGTCATGGTGAGTATATGCACAAGTAATATATGTCCACTATTGCCTTTTACATTTGCGCATTGTATACTTATGTGCAAACAAGGTTCACTGCTTAAAGGAAAAAAGTGAAAAATTTTATTTGGTTTGTCTTCCTCATCCAAACAGGCTTAGTGGCAATGCATGTCCATCCACACTATGGAGAATACTGAGTGGAGAAAATACACCTGCTACTAACTTTCCCTAAGGCACCTGATGCAAGTGCAGTGAAATCATAGTCAGAACACAGGTGATCATGGGTTCAAGTCCAGCACAGTCCATTTTTTAGTAAGGATGCACCACTGTCATTTTTTACACAACTTCGATTATAAAGGTATGAGTACATAGTGATAGCTATGTATAGCAGGTTGATTAACAGAAAGGTATCATTCCTGCCTGCATAAACATAGTTTTATAGCGATTATATGTATTATGTGTGCAACTGGTTTAGCATGATAATGATTTTGAAATAAAAAATGCAGTTGCATATCTCTGATGGATACAATATTTTACTGACAATCATCTACAGCACTCCCATAACCCAATTAAAAGTATAAAACAAAAATGTATAGTGAAGTATGTATCTTAGCTCCTAACTCTTTTGCTAAAGTCATGCAAGTCTGTCCATTTACAGCATATTTTCAGATATTTGTCCTGCATCATGCATAAGACAGAACCTTTCAATGTCACACACATACAGGCCTAATTGAAGTATAACACCAGTTACTATGTAAGCTGTATATTTGTAATTACTATAGATGCAAAGCCTGTCTTTTGTGGCAATGAGGAGTAATCACCTGTGTGAAAACATATGTATTCCCTTTTACATGGGTTTGAATCCCACATTGTACATATTACTTTTAACACTGTGTAAGTCTTCACAAAGTATGTGCCAAGTCATTCCATTGATCCTTCCAAAGTCATGGCTTAAAAGCCAAGTCATTTAGCATTTAATTGTTGACAAGTGGAAAAAGTGTGACTAAGTATAGTAGCACACATGCCATAAATTAATGCTAAATGTCACATCATAGCTACTCTTTCAATAAACTCCCTTCCTCTTTGTTTGACAATGCTTCTCTTTGCTTAACATCACTCAAATGCAGTTGGCATGGTTGTGCGTGTTTGTGCACTGTTCGTAAAACACAATATCACAAATTAGAAGGAAAACATTGCAATTGTTGTTGGAGGACCTTTCCAGAGGTGGCAGGAGATGATTAGAATGGTGCAAAATTCAGGGCACAGAGGTGGGATGTGGAGGAGTCAAAAATATTTGTTGCACTCCTTGTGAAACACTACAGCTGAAAGCTGCTGCAGGGGGACTTTACCGGGTCTCAGTAAAAGACTGAGGGTTGGAACAGCCTATCCAAGACTGTCTCTAGTGCCATTTGCATACCATGCACTGGGAAACAGTGTAGACACCACTACTTTGACCTAAAGAGGTACAAGCAGGCCCAACTCAACCAGTGGCTAGATGAGATTAGAACTGCTGACAGTCCCCACCTGTGTAAGTATACAGATCAAGCAACTTTAAATTACATGGAATGTTGTAGATAGCTAAGACTGGTATGCATAATGCTTTCATGTCTCTGCTTTCATTTTCAATTTTACAGCTGCAGAAGAAATCTTGGTGAAAAGGAAGGCACATGCTGAGGTGTTGGAGCAAGTCAGAGAAGCAAGGGGTATGTCTGTAGCACAACTAACCCTGACTATAATAAATATATTGTGATTCTACAGATCAGTATCAACTTCAGCATGCATATCTTAACTGTAACAACACAAATACATGCTTTCTTCTCTAGCTCTTGGTAATTGTATTATCAAGTATAATAGTGTATTCAGATTATGTGAGTTCAATTCCTACAAGTAACCTATAGAGTCACATTCAACAAGTATCACCTTTAAAGTTGAAATGCTTAATGCCATATTGTTAAGTTAATCTGTAGTATCTTTAAAAGTATATATGGAATATGTGCATATCCCAAGGATTACTTGTAACAATTCTCAGTCATTTATTTTGGATTGTGAAAGCTCTATAGCTAGTCTAATAATAAAAGGATATTTCTTGTAATAAAGCATGAATGTGATATAGCATGGTTCTAGTCATTTGTTTTCTATTTTGTCTCAACCAACCCCTCATCTCGCTCTCTTTTTTTTTTTTTTTTTTTTTTTTTTGTGGGTTACCTGGAATCATACTATTTTGATTTCATACCTTTCTAACAACAAACCAAATGCTTTTCAGCACAGAAATCAAATCCAACCACTGTGGCTCAGCCTGCCAACCCTCCACCAACTGCCACCTCAACACCCAGCACTTCATGGATGCAGTGTGGCAGTAACACCTCCACAGCCCCTGCACAACCTGATCCATCCACATCAAGTAGATTTGCCCTGACTGCTGGTATGGTGGTACCCTCTGTGATTATTGGTGGAGGTGGTGATTATATCATCCACCAGGATCTGCCAGGGATGGTGTGTGATCTAATACAGAGTGGCCTTAATGCTTGCATTAGCCCCCTGGTGTGGTTTCTCATTAAAATAGGAAAGATAACCCCACATCAAGCAGGGGACTGAGGAATGGGACAATGATGACAGTTCTCAGGTTGAAGACTAGATTCTAACTGTTCCAACAATTGATGGGCATGTGCATCTGATATCCTCTCTAGATCTCTAATCATGTTGTCCCCAACCTTTTGTGTCCATCACCATTCCTGTGTCTGTCTTGCCTGTCCTATTTGTCTGCATCTGCTTCCTTACTTACCCTACTACTTGACCATCACATTCCTTAGTCAATTTCCCAAGATTCCTCTCTTTTCGAAATCCAAAAAAAAAAAAAATGGCACCTGCCCTGTCACACTTCACATATGCAGCTTCTTGACACACTTAATTTGGTCAAATTGGATATACAACATCATTGCATTGTTGTTACACATCTGTTTTTTGGTGACAGTACAAATTCATCAAATTTTGTCTGCATGTGCACATTACTGTATTGAAGAAGTGGATATCTATGGTTCATTCCTAATTCCCTCCTGCAAGTTCCTTTATTGTTTCTTCTTTGTTCTTCCCTCTGCTTGTCCCCCCATTTTGCCACTTTACTATCAATCCCACTTTCACATGTTGAATGTGGTCAAAAAATGAAATCATACACAACACACAGGGCCAGAATGGCCCATAAAAAAATCCTTCATTTTTTGTACTCTGCATTTGCATTGTGTTTGGCATCAGACACCAGTGCTGAGCTGTGGTGAATGGCTCTTCATATTTTATGGCAAAACCTGGTGAGTTTTTTTTCTGCAGATTGACACTGCAAATGCAAACTTTGTCTTGATTCAATAAGTGATTAGTGCTCCTGTAGTGTGCAAGGTTTCAAAATCTGCTGTAGATTCCCTTTGTGTCACATTCAGGTGATGATGGATGAAATGTTCATCTAATAACATTTGGAAACTGCTCTTACTGTGAATAATCAAACTGCAAACACTTTTCAGGATATCCAGCCCTACACAAATAGTTAGCATATACACTCATCCATAATAATCATTTCAAAAAAATGTACCATCCCTAGTCACTTGCTGAAAGCTGCACACACAGTTAACTTGTGATTTGCAGTGAGGCCTGCAAAACAACTACTAGTTATGCAAGTGTATTGAGGAAGGCATTACTGACACAATTTGAGGAAGACACATGCTTTAGTGCAGTCATTGATTGTCACATTTGCAATCCTGATCACATATGCTTAGCTAACGACATCCTGTCCCCATCTGTCAAAATCGTGCAGATTTGAACCCTGGCTCACTTGTGTTCTGAGCAGATGCTCACTGATTTTACATCCTGTGCCACAGATAAATCTAGGCAGTACATGTATTCTCCACACTCTACTGTCCAGAGTGCCGACAGCTACACACCACTGCTGAGCCTGTTTGCGCTAAAGAAGGTGTACTAAATTAATTTTTTCACAGTTTTATTTAGGCAGAGAACCATGTTTGATCTGTACTTAAGGTTGTGCAAATGGGAAATGCAAGGCCAGCAGTTATTTATGGAATAAAATGTTAGCCAATACATTACAAAGATAGACCACAACATGCACATCATACTAGCTGCCAGCAATTTCTCCTATAACATATCTTGCAAGTCTGGCACATGAAACATTCAGAACAAACAGATGTATTTTGCAGTTACCCCCAATCATGTCAGCTATTGTATGTTCTTATTTGTGTACAGTTTGGCAATGAGCACCAATGGACACTACTACTTCAGAAGTCCAAGTTGAATTCCTGAAGTTGGAATCACACATGTGCTAATACTTTGCTATAATCCATGCAAATCAGCTCTTGGCAATGCACTTTTTGAAAAGGTTTATAGCATGTCTAATGCTAGTTACTGTGCTGTAATCCCCAACTACATGGAAATGCATTCATAAACACAAGACAAGGCCAGTTACATGTGTGCTTTACTGAACACATACTTTCTGATATTCATGTGTGCCCTGCTGCCATGTACTTGCAAATGATATATCAGGACTTGGGAAATTGTTAAACAGACTCCAGAATTACACAGCATAACTGCCATGTTACATTTGGTATGGGCTTATGGAGACACTGCACATTGGTCATCCATGATCATAGCCCATTGATATTGCCAGTGATGTGCATTAATGTGAGCATACCTTCTTCTGAATATGAAAACACATAACTGTGTTTCATCTACACAACATCTTGATAAACAGGTACATGTCTGTCTCATTTCTGCAATATGCATTCATGATAGCTCCTTTCACTTAGGTTGCCAGGATGTATTTAACTGTACTTTTGTATATCACAAGTTCTGGATTTGTAAACAAGTTTCATAACAGTATATGTTACCTGCAACACTATGATGGTGTCATGTTGTATAATGTGAACTTTGACGTTATTAAAGTCAGACTTCTGTGGTGGTGTGTGCATTATGTACAATGTTCTCTAGCTTGTGTAGTTAAGTAGCCCCTCACTCAAGTAGCATTCAGAAGGTACTTTTGCACTACTACATGACTCCTCAGTAGTTTCATACAGCCCTCTCAATATCCTCCTTTCAGGATAGATTGATGTCATACTTTGCAAAGTCCACTGTGGCAATAACCAAATCAGACTTCTGTAGCAGTACAAACATTAAGTACTGTGTTTTCTAGCATGTGTAATTGGATAGATAGGGGTTCTGATCTCACAGGAGTCAACATGCGTGTGTGTGTGTGTGTGTGTGTGTGTGTGTGTGTGTGTGTGTGTGTGTGTGTGTGTGTGTGTGTGTGTGTGTGTGTGTGTGTGTGTGTTCATTCAACTATCAGTCTGGAGATACTTTTACGCTAGGATGTTAGTCCACATATTTGTCAGACACTACTGCCAACATCTTCTCAGCATACATTGATGATGTCATCCTCTGTAACATGCACTCTGACAATATTGATGACAGACTTGTTTGGTGGCACTAGCATTAAGCAATGTGGTCTACAGCCTATGTTTCTAGATAGGGGTTCAAATCTCACAATGCTCAATTTGAGGATTTATGTGTTCATTCAGTTATCAGTCTGGAGGCAGTCTTGCACCACAATGTGAGTCCATAGCTATGTTAGACACTTCTACCCAAACATCATCTTCTCAGGATACACTGATGGTGTCATCCCATATAAAGTGCACTGTAACAGTGTTAAAGTCAAGTATCTGTGGTGGTATTAATCTTACATTGTATGGAATACAGCTTCTTTACCTACACAGCTGTGGTGTTCAAATCTGACTTCAGTCAACTAGTTGGTGCGGTTGGTGACATATTACGGTCATTGTATGATGTTTTACATTTCTTTCCATTTGACTCCCACTCAGAAGACCATTTTACATAGTCTCTTGAATCTAACATCCATCCATTCTTTACCTCTGTCCACATAATAGCTATTCTGCAGAACATTGAGGGTGTCACCATCTGAAAGATGCATGTGCACATCAGGAAGCAGAGCCCTTCCATGACCACTGCATGCCATCTCCATACCACTAGATGTGTGATTGCTAATTCTGTCATAGGGTCAGGCACGTCACATATGGATAGATGAAGTCTGTATTAAATCAAAAGCATACACACATATGCACATACCCCAGTATCTTCCATCACATGCATATAACAATTTGTGTTTAAATAGTATAACAGTGGCTAGGATTTAATGTTCTCTTAGCTGGTCACCTAGTAATGTCCTATGCTCTCTGAACATCGCATATATCAATGTTGTAATTTATGTGTGCTATGTTGAGGTGTGGATGTACTGTATCCTTACAGTAGTGTATTCCAATCTGAGATTTCGTCTACTGTATTAATGGCCACTGCTACCACTTGGTTACATGTTCCTTCCATAAGTAATATGCCACATGAAGACTGTTGACATGGGATGATGCTTAACTGTGTAAACATTTTTCATCCAGCTGGTATAAACGAATTGCATTTTTGTGAGACTGTGCTCATTTACTTAGAGCTTCCCTGTGCCTGGCTTGGATACCTGTGACTACAAGACCTGGATTGCTTCTAAAACCATTTAGACCTGCAAAGCTGATGTAAGTATTTTTTGAACTTCCTCTAACTGTCTCAGTACTATTTAACACTTCTGTGCTGCATTTATTGACTTGGCTGAATTTGTCCTTGTTTTTTAGCCTAAACTTGTTAAAGAAACACCATATGTTTGTTTCTCTACTGCTCTTGGGTTGTTTTGACAATATTATGATATTTTCTAAACTCCTGTAATACTGCAAAAGTTGTTCTGATTTTTCCAATGTGCTCTTGAATCTGCCAAAATATTTCAAAGTTTTACAAAGTTTTTTCTGTGTTTTTCTCTTATGTTGTGCACTTTTTTCTGTATTTTGTTGAACATTTCTCAGGGTTAGTGAACTTATTTCTAAGTATTCGTAATACCTCAGGAATTCTGAAAATCAATTGCTACTCCACTTGAGCTCAGAACCAGTTTGTTTTACATTTAGAGGGTTGTCTAGTGGGAGCAAAGTTGTATTCAACCCATACAAGTTAGAAAATGCTGGTGTAGAGTTTATTGTGTTTTTATCTGATTGACCTGAGGGATTAACTGTGTAAAAGTATACATAAGCACAGTTCCCTGTGCTTTGTATATAAGCAAACCTCTCCAGTTTAAAATCCTCTAAAGGAAATGCTCTCCATAGTCTCCCACTATTCATAGCTGCTCAAAGACCGGACAGTTTGTGCAGAGGGCAGTACTACTGCAGGTCATCTAACAAGAACTGCTCAATGTTTGGTGACTTTTGCCAGCAGGCTGGAGAGATTCTGCTAAAATCCAAAGCATCCACTGTTAAAATTGAAAAAAATAAGTGCTTTTTGAGTTTTCTTTGCTGACTGTAATTTATCATTTTGCTGATTAATACTGCATCTTTCTGCAATTCAAAAAAGCTTTGTTGCCTTACATAGCTAGTACACAGCATAGAATAGATTCAGATCTGCTAAATCTAGACTGTATTTTTACACTTGAGCACTATTTCGGCCATCTTACATTAGCAGAGCCCTGCTTGCAACCTTGTGGCAGAAGTGTATAGTCTTAGCCTCATCTAAGTTGGAGATTACCGGAGGAAAGCTGATGGTACACTTTCCCATTGGTAGTTTAGCTTAAAGGTGTTTAATTTCTCCTGTATTTAAGCCTCACATTTGCATGGGTTTGTGCTCTTTTAACCATAGCTGCTCAACATTTGGTGACTTTTGTTAGAGATGTGGAGATAGTCTGCTGAAATCCAAAGCACCCAGTTTTAAAATAGAAAAAATAAGTACTTTGTGAGTTTCCTTTGCAATTTTCTGACTACTTTATCATTCTACTGCCTCATTTTGCCAATTTTTACTGTATTTCTCTGCACTTTAAAAAAGCTGTACTGTTGCCTTAAGTAGATAGCACATAGCATAGACTAGATTCAGATCTGCTGAACCTAGACCGTGTTATCACACTTGAGCACTAGTCCAGCCATCTTACATTAGGAGGGTCTTGCTTGCACCATTGCAGCAGACGTTTGTAGTCTAATTCTCATCTGAGTTGGAGATTACTGTAATAAAGCTTATTGTGTGCTTTCCCACTAGTAGTTTAGCTTAAAAATGCTTAATGTCACTTATATTTAAGCCTTGCATTTGCTTCTAGCTGTACACTGAGCAACAAGGTTCAGCAGTGCCCTGTATAGTTGCAAATGCCTTGAAAGACAATTTTCTCCTAGACATCTGTTAGTGACCCCTCACAAGCTTCTCTGCTGCACTGCAGGAAACTCAGTTGCACACTGAGAAGCACTGCCATAGTTACATCCCTAGCCTTTAAAAGACTCAGCCCCTTTTTTAATCCTAGAGTAATTTCTTGTTGAAGCTAGCCCCCAATAGTAGTTATGATAAAAACCTGCCATAATTCATGGTCGGTTTCCAACCATTTCTCCAGTCAGACTGATTAACATAGGCATCCTGAGGCAATGTAGCAATTGGCTCATGTATACTGACAGCCACGTACTCCTAAAACAAGCAAATACAATATGTGAGAGATTTAGTTACACTATGAATTTTTACTCAATTCACTCATGTAACAACAAACTGAACATCAGACAGGTTGCCAGCTCACATACATGACCACTCACACAAAACAAGGTCACAACACATAAACCTGCATACATGGAGGTACTCAATAGAAGCTTTCCAAAAGATCACAGATCTCCCAAGCACAAACCACTTGCATACACTGCAAAGCAAATAGAATCCACTACACATAACAATGCACACACCGCTGTTTCAGCAAATAAGCCTGTAAGGCAAAACACCTCAAAACCAAATGGTCTGTCATAGGTAACTCCATAATTAGACACACAGTTGTCCCCTCAGCAGGCTGACAAGGACAAAGTCATGGTCAGCTGCCTGTCAGGTGCTAGGATCATTCAAATCATATATGTACTCAAGTCACTGGACAACAATTACTGTTATGACTCTATCATAGTACATGTTGGGGTGAATGACTTGAGACATACTTCTCTGTATTATATATGAAGAGGGACATGACTGAACTCTCAGCTTATGTGTCCCAGATAGGGATGTCCCTAGCCCTAAACAGCATTCTACCTTCACCTAGATGATGCCACAATATAGACTAAAATGATTGACTACAACAATTGGTTTAGCTTCTGGTGTCAGTCTAGGGAGACCCAGTGCCTGTCAGCATGGGAAGACATGGTTCATAGACCATGCTGCTTTGCCAGAGATGGTCTTCACATGTCTCCTCTAGGGTTTTGGATACTGGGAAAGGCACTTGCCTCCCCCATAGTGCCTTTTTTAGGCAATGTCAAAACAACAACATTTTCAACGTAAAAAGATTCACTCGAGCTAAACTCAAGGTTATGCTGTTTAATGCTAGGAGCCTAATCAGGAAACTGCACTCCCTGGAAGCACTCCTTATCTTGGAAGATGCTGATGTCTGTGCTGTCACTGAGACATGGTTCAAGGTCACAAAGCGAACCCCAATCGTGCAAGTCCACAATGCCATCCACACGTTCAGACTCCAAAATGAATGTGAAAGAAACAAAGGTGGAGGTGTATCCATATTCATTAAAGCCAAATACACCTCAGTACTAGTTAAGCAGTATGACTCTCTTTAGGTACTCCAGGTTCAACTAACTATAGGTAAAGCACCTTACTACATCATTACTAGCTTCAGGTCCCCCACCATCAACCAAGAGAAGCACACCTGCTAACAACTATTTCAGATCCACCAAATGTAGAAACCATGAACAGCACAGATATAAATCCACTTTATTTCCTCAAAAAAGCACACCGTCTATCTGGAGTTACTAGAGTCACTCATTATACAGCCAAACACTTTGGTCATGGGAGAGTTCAACTATCCTTTCATCGAATGAGTGACATACACAAGCACAGACATGCTTGCCCTGAGGTTCCTCGGCTTTGTCAATACAAATGCCATAAGGGGCTCAAATGTCCTAGGCTTAGTATTCACTAACATGGGGGGGTCACTGCCCTACCCCGCATTTGTTGTCCTCCCTAGTAAAGTCAGAAGATAAATATGTTTTGTTTAAAGTAATGATCACACCTGACAGCTACACAGGAGCAAAAAAAAAAAAAAAAAAAACTGAACAATTTCTCAAAAGAAAACTACAGCCTACTAGGGGAGGGTATAAAATGTTCAAGCCTCTTGTTAACACAGCAAACAATGATTCCTATGGGGAGAACTACACAAATACCCTGTATATCCACCTAAACAACTGTATAGACTCAGCTGTATGTGACTGGATCAAAACCATGTGCTCATGAAAAAACAGACCACCCTGGTGGACCTCAAGTATAAACAGGTTATATAACAAAAGGTGGAAACTGATGTCTAGGAACAAGAGGGAACTAACTCAGCAGAAGAAGAATACCATCCACAGTTTGAACAAGCAAATCAGATATCTTGTAAAGTTCTCTAAAGCTAGTTATGAAGCTAAATTTGCATTCTTAGCTAAGGATAATCATAAGGCATTCTTTATCAATGTCCAAAAATCTAAAAGGGAATGCCCAGCTATGTGCCGAACATATAGTGGATGGTACCTGTCATACTGAACTGAGGAAATTGCCAGCTTGCCAACTAACAGATTTGGCACAAACTTCACCACCCTGTCTCCACCAGCATTACCCCAAAGCATACCTGACACCAGTCTTCTACCTAGTATCTCCAAAGAGGAGATCATATCCACACTCTCCAATGCCAAAAACACAGCCTCTGTGGGACCAGATAATATCCCAGGCTACTTACTAAACAATATAAAACAAGAACTAGTGGAATCACTTAACACTCTCTTCAACCTTAACCTGAACACTGGCTTTATTTCAGCAGAGTGGAGAACAGAAACAGTAATCCCCTTGCACAAAGTGGGTATATCAGCCAACCCTGAAAACTAAAGACCCATACCTAACTAGTCTTACCTGCAAGGCCATGGAAAGAATCATCCTGGACCTTATCAACAAGGACATAGGTGACTTTCAAACTATTGACCCGACCCAGTTTGGCTTCGTTAATGGTAGATCATGCTTATTGAACCTGATGGACTGCTTCAATAATGTCACCAAAGCCCTGGATGAAGACAAAACATTACATACTGCCTATCCTGACTTAACCAAGGCTTTTGACACCATCTGTCACTCAGAGATCATTGAGAAGCTCTCCCAGCTGTGGATTATCCCATACATCACTAGATGGATAGCCAACCGGTTCACCGACAGTCATCTGTCAAAGTTGGGACTCAACATCTACCAGCAAGACCAGTTACCAATGGCATACCATAGGGATCTGTGCTGGGCCCTCTACTGTTTGGAATCTATTTCTTGGAAATCCAGGTGAAAGTAGATGACCTGTGACTTACCAAGTTCACTAATGATTGCAATCTGGGCACAACCACTGAATCCCCAAATGATCTTAATGCATTACAAAAGGGGCTAACACAGACAAATGATTAGTGCCAAAGCCACGGCATAAAACTAGATGCAAAAAAGTGCATTATTATCCCTTTTGGCAAAAAGGAAGTCCTTGGAAATTACAATATTGACAGCACCCCCATAAGCTCAAATCCAGTGATGCGAGATTTGGGAACACAGGTTGATAACAATCTAAACTTCAATCACCATGCATCCACAGTGTTAAGGAAAGCCTTCTACATTGTGCATCTCATAAGTAAGGACATCACATCCAAGACTAAGGATGTTATAACTCCTCTGTACTCAACCCTCATCAAGCCACTAGTAGAGTACAGTGCTTCCTTTTGCATATACCTCACTAGACACCTGCAGCAGCTGGAGAGACCACATAGGTTTCTCATTAAGAAAATTCAGGGCCTCCAAAACATGACCTACAAGGAAAGACTGAAAGCTCTGTCAGTATAGTCTGTACCCTACAGGCTGCCGAGATGCAACTTGTGCCTGGCCTGCTGAACAGTCTCTGACTCTACACTAATGGAAATGCTGCACATCTGCAAATCAAATCGGACAAAGGTCACTCACTCCAGAGATCTCAATCTTGCACATGACATTAAATGAACATGCTGGAGAGACAGATTTATGTCCCAGAGATTTCTGCTCCTCTGGAATAAACTCCCAATTTATGTGAAGCAGAACTCTTCAATGAAACTACTCAAGTACACCCTAGACAATTGCATGGGAGACTGTAAATTCATACCAGGGGTGGCAACTATGTCCCTCATGGACAGAGGCAGTCGGTGTTGATCATGTACTCCCTCTGTGAATAATGATCATCTGACCAAGGTCAATTAGGGAACATGGATATAACATGGCTAGGCTTTTAAAGACCCTAGGACTATTAGCCTAATATCCCCCAATGAAACTTTGAATGTATGTATATTGTCGTCTCACTAAGGCATGTGTTCTTGTACTGCAGTATATCAACATTCTTTACATTTGTCATACAATTATCACAGGGACAGATGCAGTATTGCACAGGTGTGCATGTATATACCTAGTCTCTGGAAATGTTATCTGACATACGACGATATTGTGTCCTACCGATTACATGGGCACAAAAGCCTGGGTTCATCCACATGTTATAATGTTGCTATATGGTCAAAAATATGACATGCTGAGATTTACTTGCAACCTTGGGGAATTCATTGTATGCTCTATTGTGTTGCTATTGACAAGGAATATGCAGGTGTTCCCCAGCATCATTGTGTGACTGTCAGCATTTGTGTCATTAACAGTTCTGCATGAGCCACGTCCACCTCAGTTGTCATGCATCACGTATGGTGTCAGGTCACTCACCCACACATTTCATCTGATAAACTTATAAGCATATGATGTACCACTGATATGATGACATAAAATAGGTAGAGTTGTATGCCTGTGTTTAACCGTCCCACTGTGTCACATGTGATTCAGACCAAACATTTTATTTGGAGGTGATGCACTCCCTTAAGCACTATTGTAGCACAGGTTTAACTGTAATGTGACTGTATTGCATCACAAAAGTACCACTATATCACATCAGTATTACCACATGATAGTTTGCATGCACACATATGGATGTATGTTAGGATTTAATGGCAGTATAACATTTTCACTGGCAATGTCAGAGGGACAGTGATCATGAGGCACATGTGCTGAGCGTTGATATGTACTTATAGAGGGTGCTCCACGTATTATCTGGAATGTGTACAATATCACACTGATCAGTTTCTTCAGTCATTGACACATGACTTTCAACTGCTGTACTTTCTGTGCACATGAGCATAGTTGGTGAACTGCCATCAGTCTCACATACTGTTGTAACATTCATTATAATGGATCACCTCTCAAGTCACACACTAATTGCAGATGCTTCAGACAATATCCATTGCTATTACATGTGGCAGATGCATTCAATACACAGCTGTATGTAGGGAATCTACTCATATTAGTGCATTGTTTGTAAGTGCTGTTCTCTGCATGTCTGATATCTATTTCAGCCAGGGATGCTTTAGTCAAGTGTATCACATGTGGCACAGTGAGCTCCCACACATCTTGTTGGCCATGAAGAACTATTCTTTGCAATGCATACCCCTTAAGTTATAGGTTCATAGGTGTGTACTAGGCTAACAATCACAAGGGCCTTTTTAAGCCTAGCCATGCATTCCAAATCTCTGACAAGTTCTGGTACCTCTTTTAAGTGCAAGCAGGGGCTTGGGAGATGAAAAATTTGCAAGTATGGGCCTGGGAGAGGAACCATTTACATGCTGCCTGTGTCCATTAGAGACATAGGTGCCAAAAGAGGGATGAATTTTCTATTCCCCATCCAATTGTCCAAGTAAAACTTAAATTGGGTTAGGGAGGAGCTCTGCTTCACATGGATGGGGAGCCTGTTCCAGACAAGGGGTAGTCTCTAGGATACATACTTGTCTCTCCAGCAGGCCCTATTAATACCACAGGCAAGGTGTGAGTCTTTAGAATGGGTAATTCTGATGCTGTTTGTTTTGCAGATATGCAGGAGGGCCATAAGAATGGGATCTGGCAATGCCTTGTATGCTAGGTATAGATCTCCCCGCAACAGTCTATAGTAGACAGAATACAGGGATAAGGCTTTGAAGCATTCTGCATAGGACACCTTTCTTATGCCCTGTATTCTTTTAGTGAAGAAGTTCTGTGGATGTTCCAATTGTTGCATATGCCTGGTTAGGTACATACCAAATGGGACATTGTACTCAATGATAGGTTTGATGAATGCTGAACACAGGGTCCTTGGACCTATATGCCATACCTTTATTTATAAGTTGCGCAACACAGATAATTTCCTCACTACTGTAGACACATGATGATCAAATGCTAGATTACTGTCTATGTTTGTCCCCAAGTCCCTGACTACTGAGTCCATTCTTGGGGGGTGATTGTTGATATCATAGTTTCTAGGGGTGGATGACTTCCAGAAGGATACCATAGGTTCATAGGTTGGTACCATTATGCATTTATTGTCATTTAGCTTTAATCCATGGCTCTGGCACAAGTTGCTTGTCTGTGTCAGCCCTTTCTGGAGAACATTTCTGTCACTGGGTGATTCTAGAAGAGTTCCTAATCTGCAATTATCTGCAAATTTAGTCAGGCAGAGGCCATTGATGTTCACCTTGACTTCAGAGACATAAGTGGCAAAAAGGAGCATTCCAAGGATTGATTCCTGAGGGACTCTGCTTCTGACTGGCCTCTTTGTAGAGGTTGTTTCCCTAGTTCTAACTTCCTGGGTCCTCTCTGTTTGCTGGTTGGCTATCCACTGGGTGACATAAGGGTTTGTACTCAACCTCTTAAGTTTGTCAACAATGCCTGAGTGGGAGATAATGTCAAATGCCTTGGCCAGGTCACGTTAGGCAATGTGAACCATTTTGCCCTCATCCATTGTTTTGGTGACCTTCTCAAACAAGTCCACCAGGTTGAGTAGGTATGACCTGCCCTTAATGAAAACAAATTGGGACAGGGTTGGGCCTAGTGTCTGGAATTTCCCTATGTCATTATTGATCATTTCCATGATAATTATTTCTATGGCTTTGCTTATAAGACTAGTGAGACTTATGCATCTGTAGTTTCCAGGGCCTGTAGATAGCTCTGCTTTGTGCAGAGGGATGACTGTTGTTGTTCTCCATTCATGAGGCATGAAGTCTGTATTGTGGCTACAGTTAAATAGCAATTCCAGACAGACTGATAGATCATGTGTTATTCTATTTAGAAGGCATCCTGGGATACTGATTGGGTCCATTGATGCAATGATCTTGGCCTTAAAGACAGCATTAAAGACCTGTAGTAGGGGGAGTTATATTTGATAGTATTCCCTGAGGGAAGGTTGAGGGGGGAGAGGGGTATAGTTGGAGCTGAATTTAAAGGCCAGTAGGTTATCTATATCTTCTGACTCAGTACAGGTGGCTCCATTTGCAATGAGCTCTGCACACAATTGTGCATTGCCTTTAAAGTTGCAGACATAGCTAAAAAATGCATTGTGGTTGTCCTTGGCCTGAGAAGCCAAACTTACCTCAAATTTGGCTTTGGCAAACTTTGCATGTGTCTAAATTGTTTGTTTAGTTTGATGAGAGTGATTTTATATTGCTGGATGCTGCACCTCCTAATTGTTGCCATGATTTTCTTCCTTCTGTTATACAGTCTAGTGATGTTGTGATTCCACCAGGGTGGCTTGTTTTTTGAGTTAATTCTGTACTTCTTCCTTGTGGGTACAGCTGCCATTGAGCAACTATTAACATGTTTGTACAGGGTTTTTGTGAACAGTTCTGCTTAGGCACCAGTGTTCTCAGGGTTTGCTGGAGTATGACATTTTGCCAGGTTATCACTTAATAGTAGGAAGATAGCCTTACAGTTGTTCCTGAACATTCCAGGGTTAGCTGGGGTTCCGGGTTTTATTTTTACTTCAAAGGAGACCATTTTGTGGTCTGACCTTACCAGAGAAGACATTACACTAGGGGGTGCGCAGCAATCTCTCATATTAGTGAGGGCAACATCCAATATGGTTGCACCCCTTGTTGGTGTATTGACAATCTGGTCCAGGAAGTTTGTGTTTACAAATTCCAGGAATATCTCTGCCTGTAAATTTGGTCTTGTATACGATTCCCAGTTAATAGTGGGGAAATTAACATCACACATAAATATGGTATTGGGTGAACGGTGAGTGTTTCCAATAAGTTTAAATACATGGTATGGGTTTTTCTGGGTCATAAAGGGGACCTACAGCTCTCAAGGAAGTGGTATTGGATTTTCTGTATGGTGATTTGAACATGGAGAAACTTAAGTGTATTGTTATTTGACCAGCCTTGCAGTATGTTTATTTTTGATATAAATCGAGACACCTTAACCTTTAGTCCCTGTCTGTGTAGTAGCTGGTCTAAATGTGTGGAAAGCATTATAGCCTTGCACTGTATGTGTGCTCTCCACAGCTTTAAAGCAAGTCTTAATGACCACACAAATGCCAGCATTCTCTAGGGTGAAGAGAACTTCTAGGGAGTAGAGTTTTTGTTTAACTCATAGTATTGAGCAGTAACACCTTTAGATTTTCTCGGTTTTGATTTGCTATGTCAGAAGTACTTTCAGTCTGGCATTCCCTAAAAAAGCAATAATGGGGAGGACAATGTTTTAGCTAATATTCAAAAGCATAGAGGGGAGAGGTGCAGACCATCCCTGGCAAAGCAGAGTAGTCTGTTGACAATTTTCTTCCATGCTGACAAATATTGCACCCCCTTAGAATAAAACCAGAAATTAAGCCAATTATTAAAGTCAGTCATCTTTTGTTCATATTATGGTATTATCCTTGGAGAAGGTAAAATGCTGCTCGATGCTAGGATCATACCGCCTGGGACACATATTCTGAAAGCTCCATGATGTCTCTCTTCATGTATTCTAGGGAGGTACATCTCAGGTCATTTACACCCACGTGGACTTTAAATCAGTCATACTTGTACTTGTGGTCCAATGTCCTGGGTGCATGTGTAATGTGGCAGATCTTGGCCCTGTTAAGCAACTAACCATGACTTTGTCCTTATTTAGCATGGTGAGAAAGACATCAGTGTGTCTCAAAATGGAGTCTGCAATGACCAGAATGTTGGATTGGATTGTGTGGTGGATTGCCTTATGGGTTTAGAAGTAGAGGCTCCATGAAAAGTGGCTGTACGTGTTTAGGAGGTTGTTGTTTTGAAAGATTGGGTTTGCTGAGGGTGATTATGTATACATTATCCAGGAGGGCTTTGTGGTTTAGAAAGGTTACATGTAAGTGCCTCGTCATATTTGTGTCGATATGTCTGCTTTGAATTGTGCTTGATGGGTGCCGCTTGTGTAGTACTGACAACCTTATTGACATTAGGAGTGCTTTTATGTGAGAACCTTGCATCCAGTGACATTGTGTAAATACATCTCTCACATACCATATCAGTTTGTTTGACAGTGCAGACTTTCTTCAGAATGTTCTACTAGATGTTTGTGTGTTACAACTTTCTGTGTTGCAATCAGGAAATATACAACTCAGTGACAACACGGGGGCATGGGTTGGTTTCTTCTAGGTGTGGAATGTGGCTTATGTGTCATGCATACCTTTCAGCTGGCCATGATTGACTCTGATTTCAACCTCAGGTGTAGTACTGTCCATCTTAACCCCTCCAAAAGTAGTAGTTTGTGGGAAATGGGTGGTGAGTTCCCCTTATAGAATATTGGCAATCATTACAGTTGTACTGTACATCTGTTCTTGCAGAACATTTATAATATGTTACACTCACATATTCTGTCAATGCTGCAGATTAATGGTCATAATATTGTAAAAGTGTCCCCAGTTGTGCGTGTTTCTGTGTACATTAGTCCAGGACTCTGATGCTATGTGTCCATGACTGGTTGAGAGATATGCTAGCATGTCAGTCATATTCAAGCAAATCATTTTGCAGATCTTCACACTATGCCCATAACCCATATTAGATATACCGTCATTGCTAAATGCCTTCTCCAGTTAGCATGTCAGTGATGTTTATATCACAACCATTCATCTTCGTCATCAGGTATATATACTATCATGTGTGATGATATAACATACTCACACTGGAGGTATAAACAGCAGTATGTATTCTGCTATCTACATATGTGCTTAATCTTGTGCAGCTGACATGTTTTGGAAGTGTACATACATTGACATATCCTATCTTTTTTCCTAAATCTTTTTATTGAAAAAAATTGTTTTTCAAAACATATTACCAAACCATTACATGTAAGAATAAAATTTCCTATCTTGAGGATATTGCCATATTTTCCATGTCCTCTTTCCATACCTCTCAATTTCTTAGCACAAGAAATCTGGACAAAGCCTAACATAATAGGGAGACAAAGGCCCAGAAATAAAGACAAAATTTAAATGTTGTTCTTATGAATTAGAAAATTGATAGAGTAACAGGATTTGCCTTTGCATGCATTTTTCAGAAGAATATGAAGCCTGAAACTCAAATGCATGTTATTATTTAGTGACTTTGATCTTCAGATCACCCCAGTGATTTGTCAGAAAAACTATAGCTTTTATGAGCAACAGACCAAAGATATGATGCAAAAATCTGGACATTCTGCGAAAATCTGGAGAGTTGAGAATTATGCCGTCTTCCTCTTTCTTCATTCCTGTCATTCGTCTGTGCCCGTTTTCATCAGCATACTTTCCCTACCTAGTATATGTTTCATTGTATTTGCCCTTGATGTCCTCCATCCATTATTTCATTTTGCAAGTAATTGCTGTAGTGTACACTACACTCAGTGCACTTCCCTTTACTTTGTTAATACTGCTGTTATTGCAGTATATTCACCCCTGGTGATCATTGTGGCTGTCTGCGCAGATTTACGCAGCAGGTTTGCTCATAAACAAACTTGAATGCTTCTTGTTTCTGTGCTCATACTGCTCTATATGGTTTTCTAGCAGCAGTGGCACTGTTGCTACTGACAAAACTGCGCTTGTATTTGTGTAAGCAGGAATAGCAGCGTGAATATTGGATTAGCGCTGTTGCTCATTACACTAACATGTAGACTCCATGTAGGTTTTGTGCGAAGACTCCACAAAGTTAATTGTATTCCCAGGAAGATCTGTACATAGCACACCTGAAAGACTTCACATGATGTCTTTCCAAATAATTTAATCTGCAAGTGCAGGACAGAACTTTAAAATGAATGAATATAGCTAATACCCAAAGTTGCATGTATCTGCACAAGTATATGGAAGATTTATTTATGAATGATGTAGAAGTCCTAATGGTCATATTGCAATTGCCTATAGCTGCTGAGAAGCTAGAAGGACTTACAAAATAGAGAAGGAAAGACTCTTGAGTTAAATTTCTGTCATGGTGGGATTCTGTTAAGATGAATAACATTTAATTATAAAAATAAATCTGCTCATGCCAAGATGTAGTACTACAGCACCATTTGTCAACACAAACGTTTAGATAAATTTGTCCTTAGCTGTTTCACCAGACTGGTTTTATTCAACTACAACCTGGTTTAAGCAGATTTTTATATTTTATTTTATTAACCAGTTTTATTCACTAGGTCAATAAATTGTATTATTTTAAATTTTGTCAAGATGGTCAGAAACCCATTTCATTATATTCAATCATTGTTGCATACCTTTCTTTTCCAAATAAATGTTTGTGTAGTCAAGGTTTGTTGCTCAATAGTGACAGGGTATTATTCCCACCTGGATATGAGAAGTCATGTTAATAAAACTCATCAGTGACATTTAACAACAATATAGATCATGCTTGTGATATTTTATATTGGCCTGACGTGTGAACAGAGAGAATCAGCAGTGCAAATTTGTGAAGTATGGAGCATATTTAAAAAACAAAATGACAAAATACGAGATGATGTCACATGATATTCCTTGCTCACCTTGGGGAAAAAAGTGGAATTGTGGATTGCCCATTCTCAAGTGTTTAGGCTACTATATGTTATCGTTTTTAATAATTCAAAAGTATTGTTGAAGTTCTGAAATCACTGTTTGTTAGATATTGAATATCTGATGAAGTGATAATAAATAAGTTTATCCCATAGTATTAAGGGACTGAGCTGTTAAGGAGATGATTCTTGTAATCAGATCTATAGGGTTTGATTTCTTTCAACTCCATTTATCAACTATGTGACTCTCAGCAAGTCGTTTAAGCAGACTGCATCCTGTTTCCCTCAAAAAGTATCCTCAAAACAATGAAGAAGTGGAACAAATGGTCTGGACATTATATAATCTCTTCAGAAGGTATGACATTTTTGAGTCATCATATCATTATATGTATGTTCATGAGTACAGAAATATGCCAGTATAGGTCTATTTTTAAATCATCTTTTTATACCTGTCTAAGACACAAACTACTTACCTTATTTTATGTATTAGTGCCTGACATGCCTAAGAGAAAAAAGGGAAAAATGTTATTGCACAGGACACACAAAATTCATTCAGCTTTGCAGAAATGAGGCATGAGTTTTAAACTAAGCTAAACTCAAGATTTCTTTGTTTGATATGTCACAGAAAAGATCAGTTAAAGGCATGGCTGTATGTTGTAAACTGTATCCTATAGTGTATCTGATGATAGGTCCAAATATGCTAGTATACAGAAAACATGAAGCTCTTCTCTAAGCTACTAGATCTAGAAGGCAGTTAGATGTTTGTGAGTAATACTAGCAGAGGATTTATTTATTTAATCACCCCATTTCTCCAAGTGAAGATATCCTGAGTAGTGGTAGCTCATCTCATCCAGAATCTTATTCTTGTAGGATCCTGTTGTACATAATAACAAGCTTACAGAAAACAATGAAGTGCTGTAAGAGACAGTTCTTGTCAGTCTGTATATGTAAATATTTTAATTCCAAAAGACCAATTAGAAAGTCAATTCTTTATAATGGCTGCACATATTGTGTAACTGTCAAATATGCATCACCTCTCAACCTCAACAAATCTGGGCAAAGACTAAAATAATGGGAGGCAAAAGCCCAACAAATAGGGGCACATTTCAAATGTTGTTATTTTAAACACAGAAAGTTAAAGAATAACAGGTTTATGTTTGCATGCATTTTTCTAAAGGATATGAGGTCTGAAACTCACATGTATGTCATTCCATCTTATATCCACAGTGATTTGACAGAAAAAACACAAATTTTATAAAGAGCATACGAAAAATATGAAACAAAAATCTGGGCATTCTGCAAAAATGTGGGCAATTAAAAGGTAAACTTGTCTTGGTTCATTCTCTGCATTTCATGTGACACACCTAATACAGTCACAGGGCAGTATTTACTGAACCAATGTATGGAATATATTTAATAGTACTTAGTATTTTTTTTAAGTGTGATATACCAGAAGTGTAAGTGAGTGAATGCTTTTAAAAGAGATAAAGGTAATGGCCCTCTTGTGTATTATTACCCAGTATAACATGTAAGACAGAAGGAAAACTTCATAGTACTAGGAACTATGTGTATTGCTCCCTGTGTGTTCACTGGTCCATCTAGACAATTTTTTCTACTTTCAGATTTAGTATACATACAACAGTTAATGAGTCAAAACCTATCTTAGAATGCAATGAAAATAATTGGATTAAACTCTTAAGGCCTAGATGGGATGTCATTCCATTGCTGGACACAGACACACACACACACACACACACACACACACACACACACACACACACACACACCTATGAGCAGTTTGGAATCTCTGCAATACAATCTGTAGACAAATGTCCACAGTGTGGGAGAACCCCAAGGTTAAAAAAAATCATACCCTCGTTTTCAGCAAATGTCCATGCAGGAATAACTTATTCCTGCATGGAAGGGACCGTTCCTATGCAGCACAGTAGCGCGCTATGCATATGTATGAAGGAGCAATGCCGTGCTATAAAATGTCCATGGGGATGTGTATAAGCATGTGTATTGTGAGAGCACTGCTATCAAATACGCCCCCTGCACACCAGAATTGCCGTACAGCAATTTAAAAAGAGCGAGATCACTCGTTACATCTCTCAACCCATTAGAGTAAGAAATCTGGACAAAGCCATAAGGGACAACTCTGAAACATTGCCATTACAAGCTTAGAAAGTTGATAGAATAACAGGTTTAGCATTAGCATGGATTTTCTGAAGGGTATGAAGTATAAAACGCAAATGTCTGTCATTGCTGTCAAACTTCAATCTGAAATGATGTGCCAGAGAGCTACAAGTTTATGAAAAGTGGACCAAGAATATAATGCAAATATCTGGACATACTGTGAAAGGTTATATGTCATCAACATTTGCAAAGCACAGCTCCCAACAAATATTTTTTTTTTCACATCTGCAGTAAAGTTTAAGTGTAGCTGCGCAGGTGTGCCTGTTGCTTAGGTATGCTTTGCCCAGCTGAAATCGCACAATAAGTTAAATAGCAACAGACATCCAACATAAACAGTAATGCAATAGTGTAGTAGTTAGAGTGTATGCCTTACATGTAGTCATTCATGGTTTGAGTCTTACCAATGCCTTATCTGTTTTGTATGTGAAATCATTACAATTTTAATTTATATATATATTTATGTAGGAAGTAACTTATATTTCTCAACCAAAGTAGTGTAGTAGGTCCAGATGTGAGGTGTCAGTGTAATAAAGTTGTGAAACCCCTATATAAACACAAATGCCCCATACAGTATAGTCACACAAGAATAAATGTAATGAAAGCATATTGGGGGATGTCAGGGAGTGTAAACAAATTTATAATATGTAATGAATGATGAATCAATCCCATACAGGTGGTAGTGCAAAAAATAAAACATAAGCAATGCTAAGCATTGCACAGCTATGCTGACTAGGTGTAAGCCTTGTCTAAATATGAATGCTAAGCAATGAGTGGCCCAGCTAAGTGGATTAGCCCATTAGTAAGCAGTGCTGAACCTGCCCCTTTAAGCACTGCCAACCTTAGCTAATTAGCTTAGCTCAACATATTCAAAACTGTCCAATCATGGCAAAGGGCAGGAAATCGGCCATATTTAAACATCGCAGGCAGGAATACAGCTCATAACTGGTTGTAGCTCCCCACTGTAGGCAGCATGGCAGGTATTGGAGAGGGTATACACTTTCAGGCACAGTGCTGGGGCATACTGGAGTTCAAGGTCATGGTAGGAATCCTCATAAAAAAACATGACGTGAGACTGCTGCTGGACCAGTACCAGGGCTCCCAATACAAAGCAGAAGTCTGGGAAAGTCTCACCCATGATCTCACCAGTGCCACTGGTATCCCTCGGACTGGTGAGCAGGTTTGGCACCACTTTGCTGACCTGAAGCAGAGGAAGAAGGAGCTCATGGAACAGTGGGTCCAAGAAGCAAGACAGAGGGGTGATGTCCCAGCAGTGTGAAAGAATTCATAGCAATAACTGTTTACCAAAGTCCAGGGTGTGTATGTGATGGATAGGTATGTATAAATGTTTCTCTATTTTCATTACAGCTCCAGCTGAGGGGGTTGCAAACCAGGAAGCCCATGCCAGCAGGTTGCAAAGGCTGTGTCACGAGGCTGGTGAGTAACAATCTAGCTTGTACTATTCATACCAAATAAATATTTACCTATGAACCTATAATAATTTTCTTGAGTGGCAAATGCCAGGAAACCTCATTTGGCTAGGCTTATATAGGCCCAAGGGCCGATAGCCTAGTACATACCTATGAACCTATAAAGGAGTAGAATGTCACCTGGCATTATTAAAAATGAGTATGGTTTCTACTGAATAAAGCAGACAATATCATAGTAATAGTCTCATATAGGTCATATATTAATAAAATGTAACTGCCTGTGAATAAAATTCTAAACCCTGGACTGGTTGTGTTTACTCTGGTATGGTATGATTTGAAATGTGTACAGGTTATGCATAGCAACTGGATTCACTTCATAATCTCAAAATGCTGAAATCTCGAATTTCAGTTTTTTGAGACCATGAAATTGAATCCACACAATAACGAAACACCAAAACCGCGAAGCGCAAAATTGTGAAATTCAAAACACCTCAAACACAGCACACACCAGACCATACATATACCACAACACCCACATCACAACATAAACAAACAAAACAACCCCCCCTGCACCCCCCCACTTATATATACTAATTTTGAGATCGCACAAACAGTAAACAAAAGCAAACACACACACACACACACACACACACACACACACACACACACACACACACATTCTACAGTCCCTCACATGCACACCACATATATCAGCACACTCACATACATTCAGACTCCCAGCCAAAAGCCTTACAAAACACTCACTTACCTGACATAACACCTAAATCCACACACGGTACCGCACACCATCCACATACAATCCTGGACATTATGTAGCATAAAGCCATAACTGCGAATTCAAGATATTTGAATTCCTGATTATGCACTTTCGCTATTTTCAAACTTTGACTTTATAGTCTCGAGATACTGAAATTCGACATTTCAGTATTTCGAGATTATAAAGTGTCTCCTAGCAACTACAGCTCTGAAAGCATTAAACAATCAAATCTCATCAGACAAAGTTAGTGCCTCTATAACACACGAGATTAACTGATATTACAAATGCCATGCACCAAGATCTGATATCTGAATAGTAATGTTGTGTTAACCACTGTTTTCCAGACTGTGCTATGTGAACAGGTATGTATAAGAATGTATGTATAAGAATGTTGTCAATACAAGGGCAGATTGTACAACAAAGAGAGAATGACAAAGAAATCATTCAAGGGAACAAGAGAAGTTTCTCAGTAGCTCCCTGTGATGAAACACCCACTTGTTATATTTTTAGCAGAAACAGCCACCGTTCGAATCCCGGGAGTGGTAGTAAGCTATATGCATAATTTCAAATAGGATTTTGTGAAAATGTGTAGAAACAGTCAGGAAGTTTTAAAAAACATTCCGTCCACAGGTCTTCCAGGTAAGATAAGGTATAAAGTAGCTATAAGAAGGCTATAGTTATACTGTGTCCAATACACATGGTCCAACTCCAAAGCTGCAAATGACAGCAAGATAAGTACATACACCAAGTGGTCACCCCCAAGAAATATTCAAAACTGTCATGCTGCCACAGCTGCAGGTCCCTGCTAACAACGACCAGGGTGACTGATAGAAATCAAGGCAGAATGTTTCAGTAGCGCACACACACACAGTATGCGTGCACATTGTAACCCCGAGTATGGGAATATGGGTAGAAACAGTCATGTAGTATTAACAAACATTCCCTCCACAGGTCTACCAGGTAAGAGAAAGTTCAAAGTAGCTAAAAGAAGGCTGTAATTATACTGTATACAAACATACCACTGCCCAACCCAAGGCTATAGTTGTTGTAATAATACCTGCAGAGTAATAGAAGAGCAATGATCATTAAAGTTGTAATGATCATTAAAGCTGTGACCACTGCATAAATCTACATTTGTTAACTGACATCTCTCTCTCTCTGACCCACCTTATCATCACCAATAATCTAAACATATAAATGAATGGGTATGTTTTCCACCAAACTTACTGTTGGGACATGTGTCCTGTTGTTCTAAAAACATTGAAATTTATTCCAGTTAAAGTTCCCTGTTCAAATCCCATCATTGATGGCCTGTTGCTATCAATGTAACCTGCATGCTGGTGTAATGCCCACTGTGGTTCAATATATGCATGCGTTCTGTTTGCTATGCAAGTGTTCCAAATCTGTTATATTGGGTTAATGGGAATACTAATGCATGCTGTTATAACTAATCCTGGAATGTGTTTACCATTACTAACCAACATATGTTCTAAAACTGCAACAATATAGCATGTCAGGGAAGGCTGATCACAGTGGATCACCTCTCCTGCCTCATCTGGCTGTGGCACCAGGCCCCAGCACATCTGGGACCCACCCCAGGACCTCCTTGTCCACTGGTTCTGCACCACCCATGAGCTGAACCACCTCAGGGGATGGGGTCTGGTGCATAGCGAGCTCTGCAAGGAATTTGAAGAGCTGCTATGCCAGCTTAAGGGCTGTATGGCACATTTAGCGGGTCATCCTGTCCCTCCTGCTCAGCCCCCAGCACAGCCACCTTTGGGGTAGTGAAGGTGCAGTGGTGACTGCCCATGGGTAGGGACCTCAGTCCCACTGTATTCATTCGGGGGCTGATGGGCTTCCAATTACCAAATACCCCTCCCCATCCAAGGTGTCTACCCCCACATGTGTCATATACCACCCCTGTATTCTGTCTTGTCTGGCTTGTCTGTTTTCCTACCCAACTTACCTCCCCAAATATACCTACTATCCTTCCCCAACTTCCCACTCTCACCATAAAAAAGGGCAATCTGCACCCCCCCCCAAATTTTGCTCCATACATAGTTGTCTATTTTACACATGTGTCCACTGGACACATGTAATCTTCTCTAAATGGCTTCACAACATATTGTTGCTGTCCTCACCCCTCTGTCTCAGGGGTTTGAGTGTCTAAATGTACCTCCAAATTCAGTATATGTGCAAAGCTGTTGCTGTAGAAGAAATGGACAGCTATGGATCTTCAATCCAAACTCCTCGCAGGTACGGCAAGTGCCAAGGCCCAAAAAAAACAAGACAGATGTAAGAAATAGGGCCAGCACTAAATGGATGTTGTCATATAAGTATAAATTTATTAAATAAACATATCCAAAAACCAAGGGTGTCAAACACCCCCAGTAAAGCACAAATGTGCTCTGGAAAAAGCAAGGAAACCTGTTTCGGCTGTATTAGCCTTCTTCAGTGCATAAACCAAATTAATGAAAAAAGAAATCACATCAGAGCAGCAGTATTTATAGCATCTCAAAGACATACCAATCAAATTATTATGTACTTAATGGATTCCTGTTAAAGGTATATTATATTGACCTTCCCTACACCCATCCTGCACATCCCTAGCTATCTGTCACATTGTTTACCCTCTTCATGCCCCCTTTTTCACCACTTTCCTATCACCACATTGTTATTTTCTTTTAAAGAAATTATCAGGGGGGTAAGCAGTAGTAAGTGGGAGTAAGCCTGTTTGTGTGGTGCTAAGTGATGCCTACACAGATTAAGCACTTATAAGCCTAACTGTCTGTAAGCATATTTAACTGGAAGTTAGCATTGCTTGCCACAGTGCAAAGCCATGCAAAGCCACTTAAAGTGCCTTAATCAGCCTGACAGCATCAGCTCTTGTTCTGCCCAGTAACAAAATAAATATCCCATGCAGATCTTGAACCCAGGACCCTGTACACTATAGTCACAGCACTTTACCACTAAGCCATCTGAGCTGTATGAATGTCTGCTACTTTTTCAAATATATCATTCAGTACACGTACTGACTAGCAGTGAACAACTGCTTTGACTACTACAATTGTTTACTACTTAGTGAAAATTTTGTTGAATCAGTCATGTTTTTATATCTAAATATACACACATCAGATAAATATGGTGGGATACATCTGAGAAGATATATACGTATATATGTGTATATATATATATATATATATATATATATATATATATGTGTATATATATATATATATATATATATATATATATATATATATATATATATCTATATCTATAGATATCATATGTATATATAACATATGCTCATAACATGTAGTGGAGTCACATCTCAGCACCATAACTCTCAACCTGTTACTGCAAGAGAACATAATGTAAGTATGAATGTAGAATGTGGCTTCAGTAGCAGGGGTTGTGTCAACATAAATGTTGTGAAGGAAGGCTCTTCTGAAACTGACATGTACACCATCAGTTACTGACAGACATCATAAAATCATCATTGTGAAGTACTACACAAATCACAGTAATGATCCTGTGGAATACAGCAGAAATATGAGCAATAAACGTGGACAGTCTGAAACAATCTGGCCAGTCAAGAGATATACACAGACCTCCTTAGTGCAAGAAATGTGGACCAAGCCTGACAAAGGGATGTTTAAAGCCATGAAAATGGGGATATATCACAAATACTGGAGTAGATAAGTTGACACAGTTGATGCATTCACACTCTCCTGTCTGTCTTAACACATATTAACTGGAAGAGCAGAGGTCCCAATCCCACATACTTCCCACTAGTTAGTGACATACATCTTCACAGCATCCCACAGCTTTGTCAGAAATGCACAACATGTATGGTGGCCAGGCAACACTACATCTGATCAATATCTGGACATAACATGACACTAGGGTAAATACACTGAGCTGCTAGATGTGTTACCAAGCAATGTCTAAACTACAGGCAGACTGCCACAACACAAACACAATTTTCCTATGGGGGAATGCACATGTAATTGAAAATATAGCAGGCACTACAGGCATGTAACAGCATGGAGTAACAGACACCAGTGTGAAAGTGCATACCCACAACCAATCTGAACACAGTCACAGTCACATAATGGTAAGACTAAGTAATAGTACAGTATATGGCCTGTGTGAACAAAAGTCATCATCATGT
Organism: Protopterus annectens; assembly: GCF_019279795.1. Lineage (NCBI taxonomy): Eukaryota > Metazoa > Chordata > Ceratodontiformes > Protopteridae > Protopterus > Protopterus annectens. The sequence continues at coordinate 1,462,321,220 of NC_056737.1, forward strand.
TTACCACTCACACACTGACCCTACACATACTGGCCCAATTCACAGTGTAGTCTGATGCCTGACTGTTATGGGACATGTCTCAGTCTAGCCCTACAAACATATAAGCTGATAGGGTACCAGAAACTGGAGCAGCATGCAATGTCAGATAGAACAGGACCAAGAACACTGACATCTGCCCCAGTCTGTACACAGGCCAAATAACATATTCACAATACACTGATACAAAATGCTAACACTCTGTCAACAATCACAGACCTCACTACTGTACAGACTACAACAGAATGTCCAGGTTTTGTCCTCAAATACTAGGCTTCCTATACATAACATTTCTGGCAGTCTAATATATCACTGGCCTGATATCAGGAATATCAGTAAATAATGATATACTGTATATATCCACCTCTTACTGCATGAAGTATGGACAAAGGGTGACAGTTGTGGGGGACAGAGGCACAAACACAGGGCCAATATTGACATATTGCTTTTATAAACTGAGAAAATTGCTGGTGTAACAGGGTTTGTTATGATATATCTCTTCTGAGGGATATGAAGTCAGTAACACACATGGATGTTACCTTTTACTGACTGCTATCATCAAAGTATGCTACTGCATTTATAAAGACAGAAAATGTGTGAGTAACACACCAAATCTAAGACTCCAAACTTTGGCCAGTCTGCAGATAGCCCTACAGTTAAGAGTTTTCTCAACCAAATAACACTGTCATGCCAGACTTTAAATCATGCAGAACAGTCATATCCACACAAACCCTGTTAAACCAACACTACTTCAAATGTAGAACAGCAATACATACATTCTGTCCCCATGTCTAGAACATCCCCTTCCAGTTTGTTGGCCTGTCGCCACAGTGTTTGTTGTAAAATATATTTCCAACTACCCTCTGTGATGATGTTTGTCAGACACTCACATGATGTCCTGCTCACAGTGAAGGAAAGGGCCAACACCCACATGAAGTGCTTAGTTATAGGAGTGTGTTTCCATGTGATTGGCTATAGGAATGATACCACAGCTGTTCCCCATGCAATTAGCAAGTGGGGGACTCCAATTCATACACAGGCTATCTGCTGATTATGAGCACTACCTACAAATGTCAAACTGCTGCTTATGCAAAACAGATGGATTTTTCCACATCTACCAGAGAGGGAGAGAGAGAGACAGACAGAGAGAGAGAGACAGAGAGACAGAGACAGAGAGAAAGAAAGAAAGAAAGAAAGGAAGAGAGAAAGAGCCAAGCATGTTTGCGTATGATCCATGGGTGGAGTGGTCTCTGGGTATTATAATGGTTGCCTATATTGTTCACTAATCCATACTGTCACATATTCATTGCACATGACAGTAGACATTTATGGCTGTGAATTGTCTACAAGACTCTCTATGGTGTTTGACAACTGTTGGCCTTATCATGTGGACACTGGGACATATGGGTTCTCAATATAATAATGTGGCAAAACCCACCCCCAATGGATCCTGTTATCACACACACACACACACACACACACACACACACACACACACACACACACACACACACACACACACACACACACACACTTGCAAGTATTGAGTTTCAAACCCCTACCTACCTATGCATTGCTACTACACTGTTACACATTTATCACTCATGCCATGCAGCCTATATGCTGGGGAGCTGTCCAAAGGTATCTTTGAAGGTGAGTGACATCTGCAGCAGTGCTAAAGGAGGGGTAACGGAAGTGTAGTAAGTGTGAATGTCCACAACATCAGGTGTCAACAAAGACACATGCACTCTCTCACTCAAACACCCACATTTTCACAGTTTCCAGGACCAGGATTAGAACTCCTACCTAACTAGTTTGCTATACTATGGTATTAAGCAGTTATAACAACCACCAAGGAGCTTGCATGTTGGAGAGTTGTCGAAAGGTATCTTTGAAGGTGAGTGACATCAGCAGCAGTGCTAAAGGAAGTATAGTAAATGTGAATGTCCATAAAATCAAGTGTCAACAAAGACACACACATTTTCACAGTTGCCAGGACCAGGATTTGAATTCCTATCTAACTAGTTTGTTACACTATAGCATTATGCAGTTACTGCACATGCCGCGGAGCTTATGGGTGAGACTTGGCAAATGGGTTATTTCAAGGTGACTTACATCAGCAGGAGTACATTTTCACAATTGATATGACCAGGATTAGAACTCCTACCTAACTAGTTTGCTACACTATAGCATTACACAGTTACTGCATGCGCCACAGAGCTTATGGGCTAAGATTTGGCCAATGGGTTATTTCAAGGTGACTGACATCAGCAGGAGTGCTAAAGTAGGACAATGGGAGGTGTAGTGAGTGTGAATGGCTTCAAAACCACACACACCACAGTTTAGCAGTTGCCATGTCTGGGATTAGGACATGAGCGCCACAGAGATTTTAAGTCTGAGACTTGGCCAAAGGGTTATTTCAAGGAGACTGACATCAGCAGCAGTGCTAAAGTAGAGCAATGAGAGGTGTAGTGAGTGTGAATGGTCTCAAAATCACTCATCTCCAAACACACACACACAGTTTAACAATTCCTATACCAGGGATGAGAACTCCTACCTAACTAGTTTGCTACACTACCATATTGCTCAGTTATCTCGAGTGCCACAGAGCTTATACGGCTGAGACTTGCCCAAAGGGTTATGTTAAGGTGACTGATATTAGCAGGCATGCTAACATGGGCAATGGGAAGTGCAGTGTGTGTGTGAATGGCCATAAATCATTCCTCTGAAAACACACACACACTCTCAGTCACACACAACTTTACATTTGACAGGACTGAGTTTACAAATGCTACATGAATACTTGTCTGTACTATCGTGTTACACAGTTATCACAAGCACTACAGACACTATAGGGCTACTAAAAGAAGTGTCTACAGTGACTGACATCAGAATATCATGTGATATAGACCTATTGGATGTGTAGTGGGTGGGACAGGCCTCATAATGGAATTCTCTCTGTCACTGTCTGTCTCTCACTTTCCCACATCTCTGTGTATGCATGGTTTACATATTATAGTCTGTTGGCCTCAGATATGTGTGGGTATTCCTATCCAATGTGTGTGTGAAGCATACATGGTGTACAATTTGGTGTGTGTGCACAGAAGTCTGAAAATAACAGATATGTCTAGTCCACTGTGTTGTCAGACATGGGCTTCATTTCTCTTAAGTGTAGGAGCATACTCAGTATGGCCTTCTGTACTGAGTGTGTGAATCCATTTCAGGTAGGGTTGTACTCCAGTCCAGGCTTTGGTGTTCTACACCTACAGCTAGCAACCTGTTTCTGCAGGATATCTGTAGATAGGTTGAAAACATGGAGTCACAATGGGTGAACGATATGGGGATACTGTAACTATTGCTGTCTGTGCTGCTTATGTAACATGGTTGGTGTATGAATGTCTGCTACTTTTTCAAATATATCATTCAGTACACGTACTGACTAGCAGTGAACAACTGCTTTGACTACTACAATTGTTTACTACTTAGTGAAAATTTTGTTGAATCAGTCATGTTTTTATATCTAAATATACACACATCAGATAAATATGGTGGGATACATCTGAGAAGATATATACGTATATATGTGTATATATATATATATATATATATATATATATATATATATGTGTATATATATATATATATATATATATATATATATATAGATATCATATGTATATATAACATATGCTCATAACATGTAGTGGAGTCACATCTCAGCACCATAACTCTCAACCTGTTACTGCAAGAGAACATAATGTAAGTATGAATGTAGAATGTGGCTTCAGTAGCAGGGGTTGTGTCAACATAAATGTTGTGAAGGAAGGCTCTTCTGAAACTGACATGTACACCATCAGTTACTGACAGACATCATAAAATCATCATTGTGAAGTACTACACAAATCACAGTAATGATCCTGTGGAATACAGCAGAAATATGAGCAATAAACGTGGACAGTCTGAAACAATCTGGCCAGTCAAGAGATATACACAGACCTCCTTAGTGCAAGAAATGTGGACCAAGCCTGACAAAGGGATGTTTAAAGCCATGAAAATGGGGATATATCACAAATACTGGAGTAGATAAGTTGACACAGTTGATGCATTCACACTCTCCTGTCTGTCTTAACACATATTAACTGGAAGAGCAGAGGTCCCAATCCCACATACTTCCCACTAGTTAGTGACATACATCTTCACAGCATCCCACAGCTTTGTCAGAAATGCACAACATGTATGGTGGCCAGGCAACACTACATCTGATCAATATCTGGACATAACATGACACTAGGGTAAATACACTGAGCTGCTAGATGTGTTACCAAGCAATGTCTAAACTACAGGCAGACTGCCACAACACAAACACAATTTTCCTATGGGGGAATGCACATGTAATTGAAAATATAGCAGGCACTACAGGCATGTAACAGCATGGAGTAACAGACACCAGTGTGAAAGTGCATACCCACAACCAATCTGAACACAGTCACAGTCACATAATGGTAAGACTAAGTAATAGTACAGTATGTATTATGTCATCAACTATTGACAGATATAATTATTTGCTCACAGTTATTTACCGGGAAATACAAGATGAATGAAGCTGAGTCCAGCACTGTGGTCTGCAGCCTATAATTTCTTGCACACTCCTGCCATTCTGGGGGGGTAGCAACAGACACTTGCTGATGAGTCTGTGTAAATGGTCCAGCACCTTGGTACTATGGTGGCAGAGGATCTACTTCGTGTATATATATCGAATTAACAGAATGTCCATATCCTGCTGTGGTCATACCTCTCAGCTGTACAGATTCACCCAGGTAACCCAGAGGCAGGGCTCATATATCTGGTTAGTTCCCCTTCACATCACGGTTTACCAGCAGGTTTGTAGTCACCCATTACTAGGTTTGCAGGGAAGGTTAGTATGGGCACACATCAGAGTTTCAGACTTCACAAGCTCCATGACGTCCATGCTTCTACACCCCCCCTCTGTTATTTAATCCTCTAACTAACATTATATGAGCAATATCTGAAAAGTATCCCTATAGTTGGCCCTTTATCCCAGCAGTATTTATGGATTGGTCCACAGTTTATGCAGTAGGGCATGGGGGGCATTTTATTTTATTTATTTTATTTTACATTTGTTAACCAGGGGTGTCTGACTGAGCCGAAAAGGCCCTTTTTCAGCAGAGGCCTGGGGGAAAAGATCGACAAAGAAAAATTACAGATATATTTAGACATGATCAGTATACACACAAATTACAAAAGACATGTTTTTACAGTGGTATGCAGCACATCAACAGTTACAGTGGAGAGAACAAAAAAAAAATTAATTTAAAAATAAAGGTACTTAATAGATTTGTGGTATAGAGCTGAAATTTGGAACATAGGTAGAATAAATAAATAGTACACAGGTACAGTACATACATTGTAGATTAGCCAGTGTTTGTGAGAATAGCTTTCAATCTTAATCAAATACTCTAGGTTTAGTATGTGTACCTTATCCACTTTCACTAGCCTGGGGAGCAATCATGGCACTGCCAACTTTGCTTGAGATGTTGTCTGATGAGGTCTTTAAAGGAGATGTGTTTTGAGTGCTAGTGGGGACAGAGATCCATTTTTTAGCCACTGAACTACTATATAGTGCATCTCCAAAGCTATTGTAGCTGTTGGTGACTTCTAGTAGTAGTTTGCTTGATGATTTAAGAGGCCTTTTGGCTGAGTGATGTACTAGGTTTTTGAGAGCAGGACACTTATTGGGGAGGCAATAGATAGAATGACAGAGGCAAATCTGATCTATGTTAGGAAGTTGGGCAGTTCAAGCCAGTGGAGCTGTCTCAAAGCAGTACAGTGATGAGTTCTATATGAGCAATTTGCAGCAAAGAGGGCAATTCTGTTATAGCAGGCTTCCATTTTGCTTAGTTCAGTTTTGTTGAGATTACTCAAAAGATGAATACAACTGCACCGCTAAGTAATCTCCCATCAAAATGAAAGGCAAAAATGTAAAAATATAAACGGAAGATCTAGCCATGAATGTAGTCCACAAACGACTCTTGAACATCAAGTTGAAACCAAAAAATGAAATATTTATTTTTCCAACAACACATAAAAGAAGATGAGCGCTTTCGCGTAGTGTACCCTACGCTTCATCAGATGACAATATATAAAAAACAAAGCTCTTAAATATAACAATGCGCGGGAAAAGTAGAACATTTTAACAAGCAATTAGCATTTAAAGTATATACAGCTGGAATTCATTAATAGAATCCAAACAAAATACATAGCACTGACTGCCACGCTAAATAGCATCGACAGTTAGTAAATAGATAACAAATATTGAAAACAAATTAAATCTTAATAAAAACAAATAACGTAGATGTGTTCTTCTCAAAACCAAGTGAACTGGCTTGATGCATGATAAAACTATTCATGTAGTACAGTAATAAACATTGAAGTAATAAACTTTCTGGATCAGTATCAGTATTTTAGTATTATATTGATATTATACATTTGACCTTTAAGCTAGTCGACTGGGATTTGACATGCTGATACAACTGAAGCAAGATTTGTTTGTTGTAAGTTGCAGGTTTCAATGTTTATTACTGTACTACATGAATAGTTTTATCATGCATCAAGCCGGTTCACTTGGTTTTGAGAAGAACACATCTACGTTATTTGTTTTTTATTAAGATTTAATTTGTTTTCAGTATTTGTTATCTATTTACTAACTGTCGATGCTATTTAGCGTGGCAGTCAGTGCTATGTATTTTGTTTGGATTCTATTAATGAATTCCAGCTGTATATACTTTAAATGCTAATTGCTTGTTAAAATGTTCTACTTTTCCCATGCATTGTTATATTTAAGAGCTTTGTTTTTTATATATTGTCATCTGATGAAGCGTAGGGTACACTACGCGAAAGCGCTCATCTTCTTTTATGTGTTGTTGGAAAAATAAATATTTCATTTTTTGGTTTCAACTTGATGTTCAAGAGTCGTTTGTGGACTACATTCGTGGCTAGATCTTCCTTTTATAATTTTACATTTTTGTTGAGATTAGTCAGAATGGGAGATGCATAGAGTAGGGTGGATAAAAGTTGGGAGCGAGCAATGGCTGATCTTGTGTTGTTGGTAAGAAATGGTTTGATATGGTAGCGTGATCACAGTTTGGCATGTACTTTTTTAATAGTTAAGTTGACTATCATGCCATGCTACTGGGATTTGTCAACATGGCCTTCATTTGTGTTCTATTGACTGTGTTAGGTTGTTAGTTAGGATCCAATGAAACACCATACACTGGCACTACAGGTGAGGCACAGGCCTTTGACAGAGGACATTTGGCAGTGATGAAGGCCATCTGTAACAGGCCAGTGCATTCTGTCACTCCTACATTCACAGTCTGTGAGTCAGTGGATATCCCTGTGGTGACAGGGTAAGTGTGTAAGGTGTTAATGGCAATGTTTCCTGCCTATATTGATCCATTGGTCTGGATACAGGCAGGGTGCTGCTTACAGCTAGGGACACACCTGCACAGGACACCTCTTCAGCATGCAGCATTCTGTGGGTATTCCCATAGAGAAGTGGGTTCATACTGTACTCATTCCCAACAGCAAGGATATGACCTGTGATAAACCTGCGGCTGATGGTGGGGTGAGCTGAATGCATGTGTGATATGGAAGCTACTTGCAGCTGACTGACAGATATACCTGGGACATTCTCCTTATGCTGCCTTGTGCGGGGACATAGGCAGTCTCTCATTACTTCATAACTGTGCCTTGTGTGGTCTCCCAGTGATTGGCCAGACTACACTAGTATTCCATACTACATGGACAACTAATGTGCTGCTAACCTGTATGTACAATTCCAAAGTTGTGTGCAGTTGACAGTTACATTTTAAGCACTGTGTCTAGGATACTTCCACCTGTGTACTGTGTGTATGTATGGTCCCACATTCATGGCATGTCCATCTTTCAGACAGTGACAGATATTGACATCTGGACAGTGAGTATGGATGACTGCTGACATAGGTATTGCTGAGAAATATTGTGGTAGGCACTGCAGTTGTCGGAACATGGCCCTGTCAACCACAGTACTGCCCATAGGCCACCAAGACACAACCCTCCATGCCTACATGCTGATCACTTCCAGATAATATTGAACACAAAACGACCTAACACACAGACCCCTGCATATTGTACACATGCAACAATAAATCCTGTAGATTGGGCCAGCTCGGGTAATTTGTGCTCCACTGATATTACTCCTCACGCTTACATGCTACTGCATTTCTACATAGGATTGTGGGGAGGGGGGGAACACCTGATGACATTAAACATTTGCTATGACTATACTGGTATTTCAGGTATTCTGTTAGCTTCCATTTCATATTTTATTCTCACCTATCATGCATGCTGGAGGCATATCAGTAGAGTACAGATCTTACGTTTTATTGACCTACATTTCAGTTTCAGACTTCTTACCCTTCAGAACTAACATACAACTGCCAGACCTGTTGTAGTCTGTCTGTGTAGGTCTGGAGGGGGGCTGTTCACCATTGCCATCAATTGGAGGTCTTAGCCCAGCTTTTCTTTATGGTCATCTACACCTGCCCTTCCGGCTGAGGCTGATGGTGGGTATGTGAGCCTCACTAACATACATGTGTATGTCCTATGGACACCCACAGTTATTTGGGCCACTACATGTACTGCAGTGGAATTTGCCACCTTGTCTAGTACTGCCTAGTACGTTGACACCAGTATTTGTTATGGATTTCATGCTGCCCATATAGGTATCCACTATCTGCCGCCATCCCATTCAGCCACCCGATTCCCTTGCATGCATGCGTCCATACCATAGATACAACTATCAGAATGTACTACTCCATTCAGTAATTGATAGGAAGGGTGACTTACCTTGTGGCTGGGCCAGTATTGAGGATGGTGCTGGAGGGCTGACTATGTTGGATGCACATAGTACACTCTGTATACATGGTAAAGCGCAGGTAGTGTCATGTTTGGCATCCCTTTTACTGTATGTGTGACTCAGTGAGAGGTGTCATTCCTGGGTCCCTACCGTGACAGTGTATGTGATATGTGTTGCCTCTTTGCCAAGGCCTAGGCATACTGGGGACTCCTCCTTCTGCCTGCATGGGCAGGCTCAGGTAGTTTCTCCTCCGAGTCACTCAGTGTTTGTGATGGCCTTGGCAATAGTGGGGGGCTGTGTGGCCTTGCCCCATGCTTTTCCTGCTGCAGCTGTTTCCACAGGATCATATTGTGTAGCATGGCACATACTATGAACATTTGTGTACATGTAGCTAGAGAGTACTGCAAGGCTCCACCGGATATGTTCAGGCAGCGGAACCATGAATTGACCATCCCAAATACATACTCTATTATGATTCTGGTTTGTGTGTGTGTCTCATTATGGCATTCTTGTTCAGGTATGTGTGCATTTCTGAGGGGTGTCATCAGCCATGGCTCCAGTGCATAGCCAACATCCCCTACTAGGTGGCTGTATGGAATGTCCCCACTGGCAAATGACTGGTACAGCTGTGTCATATGCCAGATGTGGGAGCCGTGATAGCTTGCAGGGCTGCCAGCACACACATTCAAGATAATGCCCTGGGCATCGCACATGACCTGGCAGTTGATGGAGGGGAAGTCCTTGTGATTTATGTTGACCCTGCCCTGCTTGCCGGGTGGTGCTTTGATGTTTATGTGCATGCAGACTATAGCACCCACTACCTCTGGATATTCTGCTGGTGCAAGAGATGCATATTGTTGGTCAACACCTCATGGGTGTTGAAATATATGTGCTCACTGGCATGTGCTGACATGGCATCCAGAAACTGGTGGAGTACCCTGGATGCTGATGCCTGTGAGATCCCCATGATATCCCCAGTTGCCCTTTGGAAGGTACCTGTGGCTAGTATTCTTAAGCCTACACATACCTGGGTATCCACTGGGATGGGTTCCCCTCTGTTGGTTCTGTGTGTGAGGCAGGGTTAGCACAGCTCAACAATTTGCTGTAGAATGTCCTTGTCCACCCTATAGTGCTCCACTATCTCCAGCTCATGAAGCCACTGGTAGGTTACCCTGGGTCTGTACACTCTTCTCCTCCTCCTCACTGTGGGATGGTTGTCAGCATTCACATCCTCACCACCCTCAGCCTCTTACACTTATTGATGTATGAGAACAGCAGCCCCTAACATTTTGTTAGTTTTGTCAGGTAAAATGTCCCCGTCTGTGTACAATGGTAGTGTAGAGGTTGTGGGAAAAAACAGACTGAAAAGTGTTTGCATAGTTTATAGTATTGTGCTGGGCTGCTGCCTGTGTAATTGTCTGATTCTGATACATTTCACCTGCCAACTATGCTAGTTCTCCTTGATTGCCTTCCTACTGTTGTTTTCCCTTCCCATTGCCTTCTCGCTTAAGCCCCTAGGCGTGCCATCATACCTAGTGCTCAGATGTGAACAGTGCTGCTATTTCCTGTTTTTTCTGATTCATGTTAGCAGTTAGTTTTTGTTACTAATGTAGCATTTCCCAAACTTCTTGTAATTCTTCTCATTAGACCATTGAGCTCTGATAAAATTAATAGAACTGTTTAATATAGATAAAGTATTGAATATAAAAGAAAGGCTGCAGGGACTTCTTAGCAATTTAATTGACATTTCATGAAAGCCTGTTGTCAACAATACATGAGAAGATATACAGAATGAACAATTTCCTGAAATAAAAGATCATAGTTTCAAGAACGAATCTGTGGCAATGCATTTAATTATATATTACAACTTTGACTTTAAAAATGGCATCTTGAATACCTGTCCCCTTTTCTGACAGAACCTGCTTAAATTTTATTTCAGTTCAGTCATACCTATGAATTTGAAAATTGTTACAGAGGTTTGTCTTTTCAATCACATGCAGGCATCATACTCTGATGAAACGTTCTCAACATCTCTCAGTATGTACCTGTTTTGAGACGATCCTGAAACTTTTTCTGGAAAAAGACATGATTAAGAAGATGGTAAAAAAGCAGGAACAGTTTTCTATAGTCACACTGCGGTCATCCATGGGACTACTGTCTCTACAAGCTTCAATTGTCTTATGGCAAGATGTAAGTGGATATTTTCCCTGTGCTGCCTTTGTCTACACATTGACACCAACAAAAATTGGAGCTTAAGACCATATGTAGCCATTTCTAAAGTTGATTGACCCTAATACATAATCAAGGGTAATAAGAAAAATGTTGTCTGTCCAAAAGTTCACCTTCTGTATATCAAATGAAATCTTTATCTCTAATATAATAACTAGATAGACAAATAGCACAGAGGAATAAAGGTATGAGCATTTTATGAGCTAATTCTTGTAGTCCAGAATATGTGGTCTGATTCCTTATACCTCACTTTGTTTATTGTGACTCAGAGCATGCCGCTTTACTCATTCAGACCTATAGCACTTTTTGTATACTTCCAGTTAACACCCATAGCTCCTTCTGGCGTCCAGACCTTTCTTGGGTCTGACTTCATCAACTGCGTGATTTATCAGTTTATAATAGCCAGGATTAGAAAGGGCAAGAAGTTATTTAGAAAATGCTCTGGAGTGCAAGGATGTATGTAGGTGGTAAGAGGTATGAAATCCCACACCAAATAGGTGTTTGTGAGTTAAGCAGACAGTGCTACTGGATACCTCTGAAAAGGATCAGTTCTATTCAGAGGATATACCTTGTCAAAAAATGAATAAAATAAAATAGAAAAAAAAATAAATAAAGGTAAGCCGAGCCACATTCATACAGTAGAACTAACAAATGTAGTCCAAACAGTAAACTTCAAATGGCTGCAACAGATGATCTAGCTCTGCAAGAAAAGTTCATCACAACTTAAAATATTTCACTCATTGCAGTAAGGGCAAAGCATAATGACAATTAACATAACTTAATATTCAAAACACGTCACATCAAAGTGCACATTCAAGGTACTAGCTACTTGTCTTGTGAAAATATATTACTTAAAGAAATATGTGTATCTTGTTGAAGTTCAGTAAATTACAGACTGTTTGATTTATCAGAATGAGAGCAGTTATCTTAAATGTTTTCTAAATTCTAATACTTGCCATCCACTTAATTTAAAAGAAGGAACATGTCAGAATTATCAAAGTCTGTTAAAAGTTAACATAAATACTTAATCTTGCTGACATTCTGAAATCAGTACATCTCATCACATTTCAGATATGTCTTTCTTTTAACCTAATCCACAAATAAATCAGAACAAACTTTCTGACAGTCATCAAAAACTGATTGAATGTCAATATGATTAGAGGAATTGCAACTGGTAGAGTCTTAAAATGTGAATTGCTACTTTCACGGCATACTATTTAACCTGACATCTACCTTTTAAGGTCAGGTAAATATATAATGCATTAAAATAAGTCACATGTCTAGCTTAATAAAGCTGAAAACATAGTTTATTAATAGGTATTTGATCTATAAATTTGTTGGCCGGAAACATTTTTATTGAAATGTTTCTGTGAAGCATTTGTATGTTACAGTGTTATTTAAATATAGAAACTGAAATAAACTGACATTTTTACTCATACTTGATTGAAATGCATTTAATTTCTGTGCAGTGGCTTATAAATGCTCCTTACAAGTAACATTTGCGTATTCAGGCAGGAAAAACATAATTAAGCTTTTCTAGACCTGAAAAATGCTGTGAAACACGTTTAATTATCACTTCCTCCAGGTCACAATTTAACTTTAAATACATTTGTTCAACAAAAATGATAGCCTTGAGCAATCATTAGTAAGTAATGGCTTAGAGATGCACAATTCTGGAACTTAGTTGTTTGGCTGGAAGGGATATAAACTAGAGTATCAAAAGGTCAGATCTATTAAACTTTTTTCTTCATGCAGGATTGAAAAGGCGAAAGTAATACACGTTTTTCTGTGGCACTATATTACACAGTAGAGGTGTTCTTCCTGTTTCCTAGCAGCACATGCAAGGCTCCCATATATGCATATCAGCAAGCAGAATGGAGTGTTTCCATATCACATTCACACATACAGAAGCGATTATTTCATCAAGGTCAAACTCATTGAAAAGGGCAAGTCATCACCCTACTTCTTTTCTTCTTTGTTTTACATCCCTGGAATCATATTTCTCAACTGCCAAGATTTTCATAGAAAGTCCAGATTTTTGTCTCATATTTCTGGTCTGTTCCTCATAAAATTTGTGTTTTTCAGGTAAATCATTGAGGATTCGGTTCACTAAATAATGACAGATTTTTGAATTTCAGACTTCCTACCCTTCACAAAATGCATGCTAAAACAAAATCTAGTGACTTTCTATGTTTATAAGAGCAATACTTAAAACTTGCCCTTATTTTTGGTCATTTGTCTCCCCATTATTTATGGTTTTGTCCAGATTTCTTGAGTTAAGAAGTTAAGAGGTATGTATGGTGGGGTAAAGGAAGGTGTGTGTGTGTGTGTGTGTGTGTGTGTGTGTGTGTGTGTGTGTGTGTGTGTGTGTGTGTGTGTGTGTGTGTGTGTGTGTAAAATGCCCCAGTTTGGTATACCTGGTGGTTAGTGTTACTCAGGATCAAACAAGACCCTGAATTCTCCACCCCTACCACCACTTGTGATTCAGGGAGTTGAGTCCATAGCTCTCAACTGTCCAGATTTTCACAAAATATTTGGTTCATACTTTTGGTCTATTCCTCTTAAAATTTGTGTTTTTTTGGCAAATCAGTGAGAACTTTATTCACTAAAGAATGACAGCCCTTTAAGTTTCAGTCTTCCTATCATTCAGGAAACACATGGTAACACATAACACTTTATTTTAGTAACTTTCTAAGATTATACAATCAATATTTAAAATGTGTCCCTGGTTTTGGGCCTTTGCCCCCACCCCAAATAAATTTTGTTTTTTTCCAGATTTCTTGTGCTGCGAAGTTAAGAGATTTAGTTGAGTGTCAGGTGGATTTTTCAAGGAGCTGAGAGCTTCAGGGGAAGAAAAGTTTAGTGCTACTTATGCTAAGAAACTTGCATTGTCAATAGCATAACAGGTAGTATCTTTGCTTTTGATGCAGAAGGCTGTGGGTTCTACTCCCACAGTATGTCGCTAGATTGCTGACACTGTAGTGTGTTGTATTTTAAATGACATGGATGCTGCTGTCCTATGAATGCCCTCCTTTGGAGGAGTTACCTAGTAACTATGTTTCTGTTATCAGTTTGCCATGTCAACAAAAAAGAGAATCCAACGACTCACGAACTGAGGACAAAGAGAATTTATTAACAAAAAAGAGAATCCAACGACATCAGTTTGCCATCCTTTCCCCATTGCAAAATTACTAACTTATCATTTTTTTAATGTAGCATAGGCAATTTATTCTTCAAGGGCAACAGACACTTTATTTGTAGATGAAACAATGAAATACAAAATTGTTTGCTAGCAGCAACCTCTTCATTAGTTGCAGATCCCTTTAATGTGGAATTATTTAGATGACTTACTTCTGCAGAGATTTTGCATATTTTATGATATTGGTGGATTGTAATGACAAAAGTTTGAGTGGCCTTTTATGGTTGAAATTTTCCGAAATGGGTAGTTTTGTAATTATTGGTTCATACATTTTGTTTCATTGCTTACTAGAAGACTGTTCCAAACTACAAATTTAAAACACATTCTAACAAGTGATGCTGTAATATACAATGAATATAATTTAATACGATCAGGTTAATACAATCAGTAAGGTGAATCAAAGAATGCATACATGCATGTTTGCTCACAGGATGCTGGAGATCAAAATAGGGGAAGAGACTAATCACCAATGGAGTCCCCCAGGGTTTGGTGCTGAGACTTTTTCTGTTTGGCATATACATCTCAAAAGTAAAAAGAAATACCAAAGGGCTTTGGCCAACTAAATATGAGATGACTGCAAGCTAGGAGCAGTTATTGGATCCCCAAATGACTTAACCATCATGCAGGATGGTTTGTCCCAAACAATGACTGGTGCCAGAAGCATGAATTGAAACTAAACTCCACAAAATACGTTATCATATAATTTAGGAAGTCATCTACTCCAGGGAACTGCCAAACTGACAATGCTCCCTGAGAACTGACCCAGTTGTTTGGCATTTGGGAACTTGTGTGTACAGTGACCTAACTTTTGACCATTATGTGCCCAGAGTCATAAGAAAGTATTTCTATATTACACAGCTTATAATAAACAGATTTATTGTGATTAGATCTAGCAATGCTATTGTCCACCTTTACAAAGCCCTGTAAAAGCAATCATTTTGTATAATGCCCACTTTGGCATGTATCTGTCCAGACCCATGCAACAACTGGAATACCCACAGAGATACCTTACTAAAAGGATACAAGTCCTAAACAATAGGTCTTGCATGGACCACCTCAAAGATTTATCACTATACTCAGTATCCTAAAGAGTGCTTAGAGTTGACATGTCTCGCATATAAGGCATCCTCCGACCTAATACAGATGGAACTGCTGAACATCAGCAAGTGAAATGGCATCAAAAATACTTAGTCCAGGTATCTAAACTGAATGTTGTGGAAACATGGATATATATATCACAGAGGCTACCACTGTTCCAGAACAGACTATCCATTCAAGTAAAACAGAGCTCATCCCCACCCATAGTCAAATGCAACTTGGATCTAAGGATGGGTAATAGAAAATGTACTCCAGGATCGCCCTTCATACCACTAATGGATAGAGGCAGTTTCTAAATGCTGCATCCCTTACATGGGTCCCCTCAAATTATCTATAGTATGATCACATTTATTCTCACTAAAGCTAATATACAATTAACAGCCATGGGATAGGTAAGACCAATCAGGAAATGTTAATTCAAGCACAAAAACAGAAACTAGATAAGTTTAAAATGTCCTACAAGTAAACCTATGTTGTGGTAGTAAATAGTTTTAAAAAAATGCCCTTTATAGATCAATAAGTGCCCCCTCACCCTCCAACCCCCCCATCTTCAACAGCTTCAGATGCCTCTGCAAAGATACCTAGGTTGATCCACTTTAAAGAAATCAGTTTTGACACACTGCCCTTCTTGACAAAATTGGCTTCTACAAAATGTACATAAGACACATGTACTGCCAAAAAAAATTCCCATACAGCAGAAAGTTCTTATTGCAAATAGTTAACATGACACTAATGTATAGATGTAAAGCAACATGTTTAGTCAGTTGTGTATGTGCTTTTATAGATGTGGCTGACATATGTGCCATCTGAAAGTTATACCTATGCCTGATATTAACCATGTTTATAGGTTCATAGGTTCATACTAGGCTATCTGCCCTAGGACATTTATAAGCATAGCCAGAGTATATTTGGCTTTCGCCACCCATTTTAAATTAATTTTGCTATGCCCTTTTTCGAGGTTAGTATACTGTGCCTCTGTCTAACAGTGACACAGAAGTGATACCCGGGGTAAACCTACGATCTCCCATCCACTCATCAAGATTCCTCTTGAAGAGAGTCAGTGAGGGACTCTGCCTAACCTGGACTGGGATTTTATTCCAGAGTGAAGGGAGCCTCTGGGTTATGAATCTGTCCCTCCAGCATGTCCTATTTATTTCAGTGCTAAGGTTCAAGTCTCTCAAGCGTGTAGCTCGATGGGATTTGGATTTTTTGAGGTGCAGCATGTCCCTTAATTTTGGGTTGGACATGGCTTTATATGTCAGGCACAGGTCGCCTCTGAACAGGCCGTATGCCACTGAGTAGAGCTGGAGTTTCTTTAACCGGGCAGCATATGGCATCTGTTTGAGCCCTTTGATCCTCTTGGTGAGGTACTTTTGGGGTCTTTCCAGTTGCTGCAGGTGTTTGGTAAGGTACATCCCAAAAGGGGCATTGTACTCGATTATGGGCCTGATGAAGGATGAGTAAAGAGGCACGATGACCTACCCTAATCTAGATGTGAATCCCTTCATGATTAGGTGGGCTATATAAAATGTTTTTCTAACCACTTTGGCCACGTGGTTGTCAAATGAGAGATTGCTATCAACTTGGTTCACCAGGTCCCTAATTACTTCTTCTGTACTTAATGGATTACCACCTATGTGGTAATTTGTGGGCACTTAGTTTTTGCCAAAGGGGATGACTATACACTTTTTGGCATTTAGCTTGAGGCCATAGCTCTGGCATCAGTTGTCTGTTTCTATGAGGCCCTTTCAAAGGATGTTTGTGTCGGCTGGAGAGTCGATTATGAAGCCCAGTTTGCAGTCATCTGAGAACTTGGTCAGCCACAATCCTTCTGTGTTGGCCTGTACCTCCGAGAAATATATACCGAACAAGAGAGGTCCCAGGACTGAGCCTTGTGTGACGCCACTTGTAACTGGTTTGGAGTCTGACATGGCTCCAGCAATTCTAACCATGTGGGTTCTGTCCTTGAGCCAGTTTGCAACCCATCTAGTGACATAGGGGTTTATATTTAAGCTGGTGAGCTTATCTATAATGCCCGAGTGGGGTATTGTATCGAAGGCTTTTGCGAGGTCCAGGTAGGCTGTGTGGACCATTGTTAGGTGGCATTTTTTGCAGAGTGAATCTATGATCAACACCAGCTGCCCCTGTCCATGAGGGATATAGGTGCCACCCCAGGGGTGAATTTATGGTCTCCCATCCAGTTGTCCAAGTTGCGCTTAATTAGGTGAACATTTTTGGAGTCCCTTAAATAGAGTGCCAGGTGATTATCCTTAAAAACTGAAGGGGCATTCAAAAATTCTCCCTGGGCTTATCTAATGTGCTAATCCTTGAGGTAGAAGGTAACACTAGATATATGGTACTCAGACTAGACCAATAGTGATCTTAAGGCTGGCTGTCTAGTATTTAGAGGTAAACCTACAAACCTATGATGCTGTAAGGACATGCTATATACTAGTCCACAACTGGATCTGCTAAGAAATTAGCAGTACAGTCTTAACGGTTGAAGATTGAGGAGCAGATTTTCCCAAGGTTTCTTGGAAGATTTTCATCAATGGCCTTGGTGACTGTTTCAAAGAAGTCGACCAGGTTTAAGAGGCAGGATCTGCCCTTAACAAAGCTGAACTGGGTAGGATCCAGTGTCTGTAGGTCCCCAATATCTTTATTTATGAGGTCCATGATGATCCTTTCCATAGCTTTGCAGACCAAGCTAGTCAGGCTTATGGGGCGATAGTTTCCAGGGTCCGTTGAGGCACCAACTTTGTGGAGAGGGACCACTGTTGCTGTACGCCACTCTTTGGGTACATATCCTGTAGTAAGGCTGAGATTGAACAGTAGTTTTATGCTTGAGTTTAGCTTTTCTTAGAGTTCATGTAGGACGCAGCCCAGGACACCGTCTGGTCCCATTGATGCTGTGTTTTTTGCTTTGGAGAGGGCGGCTCTTAACTGAGCATCTGAGATGTCAGGAGGGCAGCACTCTGCTGCGATAGATATTTGGGGAGAAGTTTGCTCTGAACCTGTCAGCTAGGATGTTGCCAATGTCTGTGGGTTCAGTGTATTTTTTGTCATTTTGGACTAATTCTGAGCATATCTGGGAATTCCCACCCAGGTTCCTAACATAACTAAAGAAAGCCTTGTGATTATCCTTAGTGTCCTGTGCAATTTTTCTCTCGAAGCTGGCCTTAGACAATTTTATGAGTGCCCTTAGTTTTTTGCTAATACTGATCAGAGATGCCTTCCCTTTTGGGGATTTTGCTCTATCATGTAGCTTCCTCCTTCTATTGTATAGTTTGTTTATGGCTGGGGACCACCAGACAGGACGTTTGCCTTTGGAGGATTGGGTCTTGGTTTTATTTGGGATTGCATGATCCATGCATTCTTGAAGTTGTTCATAGAATGCATTTATAAAGGATTCTGCGGTCTGGGCTGTATTTTCCACAGGCCCAGGGGCTTTGAAGGATTCCACCTCGGTTTTGAGGAGTGTGAAATTTGCTTTAGAGAAGTTTTTCACTGTGGTTTTCTGGGCAGGGGGTGGGGTCGGGATGTGAATATCCAGTGAGATCAGTTTATGGTCTGATCTTACCAGTGAGGGATACACTTCTGGTCTGGAGCATAGAGTCCCCATGCTGGTGATGATCAGGTCCAGTATGTTTTCCCCTCTTGTGGGAGTGGTAACAAGTTGTTCCATAGCATTTGAGTTTATGAATTCTAGGAACCTTTGGGCTATGGTGTTGGAGCTAGAGTAATGCTCCCAGTCTATGTTTGGGTAGTTGAAGTCATCCAAAATAATGGTGTTTGGAGAGACCTTCATATTTTCCAGTGTTCTCAGGAAGGCTGAGTGGGGTTCCTGGGTTTGGGAGGGTGGTCTGTAGCAGGCTATAAACTGGAAGGCAGTTTTCCCCACTGTTAGTTGCACATGGATAGTCTCTGATGCTTCGTGCTTTGCTACCAACCTGGAGGTGTGGGTATCTTTGATAAATATCTATACTCCCCCTCCTTTTGTGGTTCGGTCCAAGTTTTGGGGCTGAAAAGCATGGTATGAGGTATAACCTGGTAGTGCTGGGGTGCTTTCAGGAGCCCTGAACCAGGTTTCTGTTACTGCACAGATATCGATGTTCTCCATGCTAAGGAGAGTTTCGAGTGTGTGCATCTTGAGGTTTAGACTTCTGGCGTTGAGTAGCATTACTCTTAGTTTCTTATCCCTTGTGATACCTATGGAGGTGGGTTTGTCTTTTGAGCCTTGCCTAAAAAGGCACTATGGGGGCAGCAAGATCCTTTGCCAATATCCGAAAGCCCAGGGGTGACAGGTGCAAGCTGTCCCTAGCGAAGCATCGTGGCTTGTCGAGCATATCATCCCAGGCTGACAGGCATTGGATCCCCTTTGAATGACACCTGTACTTAAGCCAATTGTTGAAATTGATCATCTTGTCTTCATATTGTGGCATCATTCTTGGTGAGGGTAAGATGCTACTCAAGGTCAGGGTCATACCGGCCTGGGCTACATGCTCAGAGAGCTCCTCTATGTCTCTTTTCATGTAGTCCAGGGAGGTACGTCTCAGGTCATTCGCACCAGCACGGACAATGACTGAGTCATATTTGTACTTGCCTTGGAGTGACCTGAGTGCTTGTGTTATGTGACGGATCCTAGCGCCCAACAGGCTGCTCACCGTGACCTTCTCCTTGTTCAGCCTGGTGAGCGGGACGTCAGTGTGCCTGATGATAGAGTCACCTATTACAAGTGTATCAGGTGTGTTGTTTAGCCTTAAGGGCAGTGACTGTTCGGCACACTGGCTTTGTGAGATATGTGTTGCACGTGTTTTGTTTTGGGGTAGCGGTTGCTTGGGTGTCTGCTTTGGAGGTCTCTGCTGCTTAGGCAAATCTTTATTTAGAGCCTCCGAGTATGTTTTTGTGTGATTATGTGTTTGGTTTGCTGTCATGGTAGGTCTATGTGAGACTGGAATTGTAGTGAGTGTGGTTTCCTTCTCCTCCTGACTGGTTATGCCAGTACTGAGTTGAGAGAGCTTAGCCTCCAGTTTGGCTATATGGTTGCATCTCTCACATGTGTTGGAATTTGTTGGGAGGAGGACAGGGTTAAAACAAACAGCCTCTGCAAGGCTCAAACCCAGGACCCTGCACACCATACACAAAGTGATTTACCACTAAGCCATGGCAGACATTATATTGTTCTTTGTCAGGTCACCATTTTTCTAAATCACACATAAGTTAGCTCTCTGGACAGATCACCAAGTTTATTGAAGATTTCTAGTTATGGGACTGAGATGAGAATGCATGGAGTAAGGTAGAGTAGACTGGGAATTACAGCATGCGATTTTAAACAGCTCAACAGCTTCCCAATTCATCTTTCTGCATGAGCTACAAGGTCCATGTTTGTTTGTTTGCTTGTTTATTTTTCTTGGGGTAGGGGCACCTGTGCTTGCTGACTATCAAGCAATCGTTGTAGACTTAAATCCATCTGTGCCACTGGGGGAAAATTAGTCAGGATACAACCACCATACAATGTGCTTTAGGGCATTTTGCATATGCATCTATAATGTCTCCATTGTTTGCTATGTAAGCAGTAATAGGGAGTACCAGGAGTAGGTAAGCAATAACAGGGAGTACTGTGCAGTGGGTAAGCAATAATAGGGAGTACTGTGCAGTGGGTAAGCAGTAAAAGGGAGTACTGTGCAGTGGGTAAGCAGTAATAGGGAGTACTGTGCAGTGGGTAAGCAGTTGTAGGGAGTACTGTGCAGTGGGTAAGCAGATATAGGGAGTACTGTGCAGTGAGTAAGCAGTACTAGGGAGTACTGTGCAATGGGTAAGCAGTTGTAGGGAGTACTGTGCAGTGGGTAAGCAGTTGTGGGGAGTACTGTGCAATGTGATGTAGTATGGGGGTCATCACTGAGTTCCATAAGTAAGTTAAACTATCAAGTAGCATCACTGCCTCATTACCCACCAAAGAGTCATTTGTGGGATGTGTGCACCACAGTCTGGGTGAAACATGCATCAGGCACTCCATATGCTTTAGTTTATTCTGATACTCTGACCTTTACTGTGAATATTTAATGCTATAGGATAGTGTGCATTGTATATGTAAGCAGCTCCAAATGATAACTACCTGAAATGCTTGTGTAATTACCACATGAGATAAAAAAAGATATAAAAATAAATAGTTCACCATTTAAACGGACACTATCTTATCCATCCCCTTGCAGTACAACTAGAAGCAGAGTGCAAGTCAAAGAACTATATGAAACTGAATAAAGTTTAAAAAACATAACAATGAATTGAGACACAACAGGAGTAGAACTTGTATGGTGATGGCAGGGCTGCTTCTGTGCTGGATATGGGCATTACTGTTATTTATTTCAAAGGTGAAAGGACAGAAGCAGAACATCTACCAGGAAGCCTGCCACCTCTGAGCACGTCCCTAACAGAAGACATGATGTGTAAAACATTTTCACATGCTGTGTGGTAAATTACTTAATAGCAACAATAAGGAATGGGAATGCCAAAGAGTCCTGCTATTGTTATTATGATATAATGAATTGTGCAGTAGCATGGGAAATAAAATGGAAGTATACTTTAACTTCTTAAATACATAGTAAAGTATGAAAAGGTGCCACATGAAAACCATTGCATGCTCATGCCTGAGTTTCATCCTTAATATTTTATTTAGTTATCTTAAATATTAAAACCTGTTAACATTCATTATGACAAAAATGGCACACTAACATGATATTGCGTATTCAGTTTCCCTATTTGCATTTGTCATTACTGACCTCATTTTACATAGAAATCAGTCTCTCATTGTCAGTTACTCAATGCCACACCCAAAACTGAGTGAAAGCGAATTGGGGTGATAATACTAAATTATGTAACAGTGTGCCCCTCAACATGCCTTATGGTAGAAGCAAGAAGGCTGTACCTCTTCAATCCATTCCTTCTCTGTCTGGATCTTCAAGCTCAGACACCTGAGCCACTACCCAGAATGGGTCAGCTGAATCACCATGTGGCCTTCTTCCCTCTTATCCTGGAACCAGGAAGAAACTTTAAACACGTTTAAAGCAAGTGGCATTGCCTCACCTGCTGAAGTGAAGGTTTCCAATTTTGCTGATTTCTTTTGTCATCTTCCTGTTAAATCAGTTGATGAATGCAGAAACATTCAAAGTATGCTGGGACTTTGAATTTCTTTTTCTCTAAACCATGACGTGGATATAATGGAGGTATTTGTCAAACACTTCCAGAAGGTCAGGGTCATAGAAGGTGATGGCAGACAAAGCGGGCACTTGATCTTTATATTATTTGTGGTACCCAATGCAGAAATGTAAGAAAAGTATTCTACGCAGATCCTTCTGTACTGGATCCAAAGACTGGTGAAAAAAAAAGATGTTGACCAAATTCATACAGAAAAATTCAGCACTCCTTGGCCAGCAGCTCTGGGCATAGAACATCCCACCCTTTACTGAGAAGGAACATGTGCTTAAAGCAGCCTATGTAACAGACCGACTGCATTAGTAGGATATTAAAGAAAAAGGAGATGTTTCATTCATTAGGGATTGCAACATATGATGCAATACAGGATTTTACTGGCATCACCTAGAAAAGCATATGAGAGCAAGGCCTGGTATCTCTTGACATGAAGATATATTGGAGTATAACATCAGACATAAAATATCACATGCACCCTTAAAAACACTATCACCCAAGTGAGAGAGAAGACCAAATAATCAATTTAGAGAAACTTTGAGGATATTAGCTCAAACAGCTGGATGATAAAATATCAGAGCTCTGCAACTAATTAACTTCCAAAGGTTTATTGAATGGATATCTACTGGGACTATGGGCTTAAAATTAGTACTGGTGTTTGGGACTCTCAGCTGCATTCTGTATCTGCACAGAGTAGAAAAAGTGACATATTTTGTACATGAGACTTGAATGAAGCAGAGTCAGCAGAGTCTAATATATGACTGTTTTATATCAAGCAAAAAACATAATATTTCAAAAGTGAAGGCAGGTGACAAGGACTGTTAATAGAAGTGTTTTTGTTCTTTTTTCCACTTGCCATGTTTCATAAAAAATATGGTAATTGTGATGCTTAATGAGATAAACATCCATGCATTCTAGATGGCTTGCATTCTTAAGTCACAGATGAATGTATAGCTTCATAGGAGGTTATTAGGCTAATGGCCCTAGGGCCTTTACAAGCCTAGTCATGCAATGCCCATGTTACCTAATTGACCATTGCTAGGTGGTATTTTTTGCAGAATGAATCTATGACCAACACCAGCTGCCCCTGTCCATGAGGGATATAGGTGCCACCCCAGGGGTGAATTTATGGTCTTCCATCCAGTTGTCCAAGTTGCGCTTAATTAGGTGAACATTTTTAGAGTCCCTTAAATAGAGTGCTAGGTGATTACCCTTAAAAACTGAAGGGGCATTCAAAAATTCTCCCTGGGCTTATCTAATGTGCAAATCCATGAGGTAGAAGGTAACACTAGATATATGGTACTCAGACTAGACCAATAGTGATCTTAAGGCTGGCTGTCTAGTATTTAGAGGTAAACCTACAAACCTATGACGCTGTAAGGACATGCTATATACTAGTCCACAACTGGATCTGCTAAGAAATTAGCAGTACAGTCTTAACGGTTGAAGATTGGGAAGCAGCTTTTTCTAAGGTTTCTTGGAAGATTATAGAAAACCGGGCAGTGCTGTTGGTATCATAGCTTGAATCTAATCATTCCATTAAGACACTTGCTCTTAACACGTGCACACTGCAGAAGAGATTTTTTAATCTCCTTGTAGGTTTAGCATGAAGCCTACATGGAGTTTACATGTTCAAGCAATGAGCAGCAGCACTAATTGCATATACATATACAGTGCTTATGCTTACAGGAATACATGCATTTCAATTTATGTAAATATATATGCATACAACACACACTACAGGCATATTTGCGGTGGTGGCAGCTGACAGCATCAGATCAGCAATGAACAGAAATGAATGAATGCAGCATTTAGAAAGTGTAAGAAAGTGCAGTGCTACAACAGTAGGCAGACTAGAAGAACATGTACAACTACACCAGCTTGAGTTTTTCATGCTGTAGTCTAGAAATGTTGGGAGGGTGACCTAATGGTTAAGGTGTTTGCCTTACAAACACAAAGTGCAGGGTTTGAGTCTCACAAGGGATAATTGGCTAGACTTACAAGGGCAGTTAGCCTAGCCATATATACTATTGGGGTTAAGGGGACCGATTTTCTTTCTTTCTATATTTCTGTTTCAGACAATGCAATGGAATGGAGTTCTGCATTTTTGCTTTTCTATCTGCTTTTTTAACATTTAGCTTTCTCTATTGCTCTGCAGTTCTGTTTTCTCTTTTAATCTGATCTCAGATATATATGTCATGGGTTTGTAGCTGTACCCATGCAAGCCTCAGTTACAATGTCATAAGAGCACCTGCCATACAATTTGAAATGTATAGGTAGCTGCTGCCTGTCCCTGGGATTGAGGGCCACACAGATAGTAAATGGATTGACAAAAGCAACACAAGTTTGTTTTCAATTATAGATGCAAATTATGACTCCACTATTCTAGAAATATTTTCTTAGGGTAGTTCTTGGGTCATGGCCCTTATTATAGATATAGCTGAGGGGTATGGAATAGATAGGAGTAGGTAGCAGGTGGCATTATGGAAGAATGTATTTTAGTTGTTTAATCATTTCACAGGTTGTATCACTTACAAACTCTGGAGCTCTTAATGGGTACAATCTTGCACAGGATGAATAGAAACCCTGTGGAGTCAGTAGAGGGGTTCTGGAACTGGAGTTTACAAGAGGCATGTCTGAATTTGGTTATGGATTAACATGTGCATATTTTTCCACCTATCAGCAAAATAATTGTGCATTCAGGTATGTGCATATTTTACCCAACTGCTTATGGCAGATAACATCAGACCTCCTGAGGCTGACATGTCAAAAGTGGCAGAGAAGGATTCTTCAGTGAGTTTTGTGATTACAAAAATCTAGGTAAGCAACAGAGCTACACTTGGTTCCTACAGTAAATTACGAAAAGGTGCCACTGGTGTCTAGCATTGCCTCCTCAACAGACTTCCTATTATTTAAATCATCCTTCATGCTGCACAATCCATTGTTCTATTAACTTTGTAAGTGATTTAGGGTAATATTTACAGTGTCCCTGGTGTCTAATGCCCCCCCCCCCATGGGAAATGGCTCCATAAAACTGCTGCTCTATTAACATTAGTGTAATATGTAAAAACCCCTGATCTCAAGTACTCCCCTTCCTCTCTAGTCTTACAGGCTTTGCTCATTAGTCTAAGAGAGTTTAGAGGTATGATGGGCAAACCATGTGTACCTGGACACACACACACACACACACACACACACACACACACACACACACACACACACACACACACACACACACACACACACACACTTAGAGACACACAACACAGATATATACACACAAAAGCATGCACACACATGCATATACACATATACACATGCACACATATACACATTCAACCTTCTGTAGATATGAACACATTCTTCCTTACACATACACACACTAACGCACACCCCACCCCTACCTCTGCACAGACACTTAGCTGGTCATAACTTTTACATGGTCTCCCTATTAACTGTAATGGGGGTTAACCATGTTACACACATACACAGTCACAGACAGTCCTCCCCCACACACACATTCATTCATTCAATCATACTCAAGGACACACACTCCCATCCATTCACTTATATATCTATTAACTAACATCTCTAATGTATCCACACACACACACACACACACACACACACACACACACACACACACACACACACACACACACACACACACACACACACACACACCTGAGACTACTCACACTTCTGCTGACGTGCACCCATGCTGCCACACACACTTACACATCATTCCACTTCCTCTATGGAGACATATCCCTGATCTTACCTTTTAAATGGTCTCCTTCACTGACTACAGTGGAAGACTCCAGGCATTTTTGGGAGAGAGTACATGGTTAATTAGCATACGATTCTACATGGAAAGCCTTGTTAGCATGGGGCACAGCAGTGGAGAACACCCACTACAGTCATCCTAAAGACCAAGTAAAATCTCTGTGGTGGGCCTGTATCTGAATCAGAAAGGGCCGATACCAATGCTAGCAGTCAATGTCAGGGCTTACTGCTGGGGTGCGCCTTTTTTGCATCCCAGTCTTTCTGCAGTAAGATTAGGACTTTAACTGCACAATATTTATAACCATACAGAGAAGAAAGAAAGGAAATTTGACAGAGAATGTTAGACTTTGTAAAGTAGGGTGACAAATGGAGGTTTAAAAATGCATATGAGAAGTTAGGAAAGAAACAGGATTAACTGAAAAATATTAGAAGCTGTCAGAAAGCAACATGCACAAGTTTTTTCCCCCTAATTTCTGCTCTGAACTGCTTTTCTAGTAAATCTGTCTAATGCATGATATGTAATTCATTAACCTGTATCCCCTCTATGTAGCAGTGCTCCAAAAGATCACAAAGTTGATAGTTCATCAAAAACTACTAGATGGTAATCTTGGTGCTTCTGACAGCTAATACTTTGATATCAAGGGATTCTTGAAAGCTAAATAATAAAAAAAAGAAAAAAAAGAAAAAGGTAAAATTGAGCAAAATCAGTACTGTAGTAGCCTAGAAACCCTTTCTGCATCTACCTGTTACATTTCTGAGAGATAACTAGAAAGGTGCGTATGTATATGTGTGTATATATATAGATAGATAGATAGATAGATAGATAGATAGATAGATAGATAGATAGATAGATAGATAGATGCATGAACGTGAAATATTGAAAGTTTTTCGCCAATAAAAATTGATAAAACAACAACCTTGTGGGACAAAATAGTACAAATTCAAAACCCAGCTTTAACATGGTTCTTGCTATTTTACTTACCTGTTTTCACTCAGTGTTTTGTAATTTAGTATCTTATGGTTGACATTCTTTTACTATACTAAAAATAATCAAACACATCTAGGGCAGCAAATATACAGTATATAGGTAGATACAGATATACCAGGAGATTTTTTAATCTCCTTGTAGGTTTAGCATGAAGCCTACATGGAGTTTACATGTTCAAGCAATGAGCAGCAGCACTAATTGCATATACATGTTGTGCGTCATGCTTACAGGAATACATGCAAGATTTCATGGCATATAACATGCATACAAGTTTACCTACAGGCATATTTGCTCTGCGGAATTGGTGGACAGCTACAGTGATCAACAGCGCTAAAATGAATGCAGCAGTGACACATTTTAGAAAAGTGTACTCAGTGCAGTGCACACTACAACATGTTTTTAACATACTGAAATAAAGGACTTGCAGTGATCATCAAAAGTACATGGAATGCAGTATAAATATACTAGCCTGGGGAAGTGTGTGTATTGAAAAGGGACACAGACGTAAATGATAAGAATGAATAAAGAGTAAGAGGACATGTGAAACATGGTAATGTACACCAGATAAGGACATGTCAATATACGTACACTCCAAAGACAAGTCAGTAGCATAAAATTAATTACATATACACATACCACAGTACATACTGTTGTTTACACCTCCTGTGAGCGTATATTTATATCATCACACATTATAGTATATTATATGACTGACACACAAGGTTACATGTCAATGGAAGTGATTGGTTGTGATATAAACATCCTGACATGATCACTGGAGAGGACGTTTAACAAGGATGGTATATATAATAGGGGTATGTGCATATTGTGAATGTTTGCAAAATGATTTGCTTAAATAGCTCTCAAGCTTTCAGGAACACAAAACAACAGGCTTGTGGACATTAGATAGAAGCAGACACAATCATAGACAATTTTGAAATAATACTACCATTAATCTGTAACACTGATATAAAATATGTGATTGTAAGGTATTGTACATGTTCTGCAGGAACACACTTGTACAACTGAAATGATTTGTCAGAAATCTATAAGAAAAATTCAGCACAATTTCTTCAAAAATGACCACTTTTTGGAGGTGCTAAGAAGGGCAGTGTTACACCTGTAGTTTAAATTAAGGGCAGTCCTGTCCGAGTTGAGAGATTTGCTTGCCACATAAGTCACAATCCATACTTTTAAGAATGTAACCCATGCCATCAGTGTTGTCAATGAGCTGTAAATTTACTAGGTGCGTTACAGAAAGACATATCACACATGCATCTTGTAGAACAACTTGAAAAGAAGTCTGCACTGTCACCTCCTAATGGTTGTGCATCACAAAGAATATATATGGCTGACATGATGTGCGGGAGCTCATTGTATAAGAAGAGATAACGTGAGTAAATCATCCTTGGCTGACATAGATATCGGCCATATGGATAACAGCATTTAAAAACAGCACACTAATATCAGTAGATATCCCACAAACAACTGTGTATTATATGCATCTGCCACATGTTATAGCAATGGATATTGTCTGCAGCATCTGCAATTCATGTGTGAAATCAGAAGTGATTGGTTAAAATGAATGGTACAGCACTATGTGAGACTGATGGCAATGCACCAGTTATGCCCACATGCACAGAAACTACAGGACTGTAAAGCATAATGTCAATGAGCAAGGAAGCTGTCACTGCAATATTGTTCACATGCCAAACAATACATGGAGCACACTTTCTGTTAGCATATGTCAAACCCAAGACATGTGCCACATGATCACTGTTACCCTGACATTAACATGGAAAATTTTACACTACCATGAAATCCTGACATGCATGCATATGTGTTCATGCAAACTTTCAAGTGATAATATTGATGTGACATACTGGTATGTCCATGATGCTGTACAGTCACACTATAGCTATACCTAGGATACAATTGAACTTCATAGGTTTATAGGTGCATGGGAGAGTACTAGGATAAAGTCCCAAACATCCCATAAAAGCCTAACCATGTTTAACATGAGTTACATAATTTTCAATAACCCAGAATGGAAGGTATCCTGTAGGCCAAACATTGATCAACCCGTAGTAGTCTCTTGGAGATATAATACAGTTATATGGCACTCAGTCTTTCTGCATATGGCTTGTTATTTACACCATGTATCTTAGCTCCAGCTGTTGCAGATGTTTGATGATGTACATGCAAAAAGGTGCATTGTACTCAATTATTGGTGTGATGAATGCCAACTGCAATGACATTATAATGTCCTTTGGTGTGGATATCCCGCCCATACTTCTGAGTTTTGCCACATACAAGGGAGTTGTCACCACTGTGGACACATGATGATCAAAGTTCCGATTACTATTTAACTGACAACCTTGATCACATACCACTGGGTATACTCATAGGGGTTTACTGTCTATATTGTAATTAGCTTGGATATTTGTTTTCCAAAAGGGAATAATTATGCTTTTGTGTTCATTTAGTGTGTTTCCATGGCTCTGGCACTAATCATTTTTGTACTTTAATACTTTCTGCAGTATATCAATAGTGTTCATGGATTCAGTGATTGTGCATATTTTGCAGTCATCCACAAAACGGTTAAGATAAAGACTGTCTAATTTTGTCTTGACTACGGAGAAGTAAATACTGAACTGGAAAGGACTTATTACTTAACCCAGAGAGAGACTAACCTGGTCACTGGCCTCTTGCTAGAGGTGAATTCACACATTTCTACAGTACATGCCCTATTGGTGATCCATTTGTTCACCTACCTGATGACATATGTGTTTTTGCTCAACTGGGAATGTTTCTCTGTAATACCTGATTGCAGATGTGTGTCAAATGCCTTGGAAAAGTCTAATTTAGCAGGATGCACAGTCTTTCCCTCATCCATGCCCTTGGTGACCTTCTTAAAGAAGTCAAACAGATTTAACAGGCATGATGCATCCTTAACTAATCAAAAATGGGTTGGGTATACCATTAGGAGATTAACTGTCTCATTTTTGATAAGGTCCATATTGATTCCTATGACTGCTTTAGAAATGAGGTGAGTCAGGAATTCCCTGGGTCAGGTGATGGTCTCACTTATTCAAATGGATGAGTGCTGATGTGAACTCTTCTGTCAAAACATATCCTGTCTGGAGGCTGTGGTTAAGCAGAGATCCAAATGTGTCTACTTGGTCGCATTTCAAGTTATTGAAAAGACAACCCAGGATATTGTCAGGGCCCACTGATGCCATTTTTTTAACCTTTGAAAGTACTCAGATGAGTTGCTTTCTTGAGAAAATAAGCTGAGTAATGTTTTCATGTGTACTTGGGGTGATGTCCATTGCAGATAGGGGTTAAAGTTTGATCCACATCTGTCGGATAGCAGATTGTCTATTTCCGATGGCTGACTATGGGTAGTACCATCCACAAACAGTTTTGCACTTAGCTGTGTATTCCCTATAACATTTTGCAATTATTTAAAACATGATTTGTGACAACACCTCCAAATACAGCCTTGGGTATGCATCACATGCCACACAGTGGCAGTGTTCATGCAGTCATACAACTTTATCTATGTCACACAATTACATCAAATGCACATCATATGCATATTTATTTTTTACTGGAAAGCTGTGTGTGAGTGTCCTGATACCATGTATGAGCACATTACAAATGAGGTGGATGTGGTTCATGCAGAACAGTTACTGAAACAAATGCTGACAGTTGCACAGTGCTGCTGGAACCACTTCAATAATCCTTGTGAATAGCTACACAATTGTGCATACAATGAATTCACCAAGGTTGCAAATGAATCTGAACTAGTTATATCATTGTGTATATAACAGCATTACAACATGTGGATGAAACAAGACTTTTGTGCCTATGTAACTTGTATGATGTTAAACTGATGTAACTCACACAGCATTTAATGATGGTAGGTATACACATGAACACCTGTGCCATACTGCAAGTGTCACTGTGATGGTTGAATGAGAACTGGGTAGAATGTTGGTATAGTCCACTGCAAAACCACATGCTTTTCTAAGATAACAATATACATAGCATCATCCTATGTCAACAGTTCTCAGGAGGCATATTGATACAGTTGGCATGGAAGGAACATGTAATGAAATAGCAGCAGTGGCCATCACTACATTACCTCAAAACACAGATGTGAATACACTGTTGTAAGGTTACCATACCTCCAGACCTCAATATAGCACATATACATGACAGCAACATTAACATGTGCAATGTTCATAGAGACATAAGACATTACTAGACTATGGGCCATCATCACATAACAGTCTAGCCATTATTATGGCATTTAAACAATTGCTATATCAATATGATGGAAGATCATAAGGGTATGTGCATATGTGTGTATGTGTTGGTTGCATTACATATTGACTCTGTCCATACATGACTTGTTCACGACCCCATGATAGAATTAACAGTCACACATCCAGTGTTTTGTAGCGGGCTTGCTGAGTGTCATGGAATGACTCTCTTTCACAAAGTATGTATGCATCTTTGAGAAGATAACATCCTCCAGTCTTCTGCAGAAAGAATGTTATGTGGGCAGAGTGAAAAAGGGAATGTTGGATTCTTGGGGCTATGTCAAAGGTCCATTGGAGTGGGAGTCAAATAACAAAATATTCAAAAGATAATACAATGACTGTAATATACCACCGAATGCACACAGCAGTTGACTAAGGTGAGATTTGAACATTAAACTTGTGTAGGTATATAATCTGGATTCTATACAATGTAAGACTCACACCACCATATATGCCTGACTTTAACAGTTTCACGGTGTGCTTTATAGAGTATGATAGCATCATTGTATGCTGAGAAGAAGAGGTTTGGAGAAGTGTCTGATATAGATATGGAGTCAGACCTTGGTGTAAAATTGTCTCCAATCTATTGTTTGGATGAATGCACACTGAAGTTGATAGTTGTCTAATTAGGACCCCTAACTATCTATTTACTGAATCTGAAGAACAATGTACTTAACATTAGCAATACAGCATAAGTCTGACTTCCATAATACCAGATGATACTTTATAGTAGGTGACATCATCAGTGTGTGTTGAAAAGAAAATGTTAGGAGGAGTGTCTCACATGCTGCTCTGAAATTGTCTCCACAATAGAACCCCTACCAACCTATCTACATGTCACAGTACTTAACACAAGTGCTATGGGACAAGTCTGACTTTCACAGTATTGGACAACACTTTATAGCAGATGGCATCATCAGTGTATGTTGAGAAGAAGATCTAAAATTATCTTCACAATGACAGCTAAATGAAAACAAACACACACACACAAGTTGACTGCAGTGAAATTAGAACCTCTGCCTACTTATCTACAGAGCACAGTACTTAATTCAGGGACCATGGCTCAAGTCTGACTTTTTCTTTGTTGCAGAACACTTTATAGCAGATGAGATCATCAGTGTATGTTTGGAAGAAGATGTTAAGAGGCCTGTAGGAAATGGCTGTGTTATCATGTACAACTGTAAAACTTTTTGTTGTCCATGAAACATGATTTCTGAATGTAGGACACTGACCCATACTGTTCTGAATACATACACACACACACACACACACACACACACACACACACACACACACACACACACACACACACACACACACACACACACACGCACACACACACATATATAAACACACACACAGTTTGGCTGTTGTGGTAATTGAACCCCAATGTAACTATTTTCCCATCTGCAGAACACAATAGTTAATATCTTCATCTTCACTGAGGTTTGATTTTTCCTTGTCATAGTGGACTTTATGGTGCAAAAAAGGTAGACTTTGGATTTTCTGTTTTGTTTGCAATGTGCAGATACATTTAAAAACACAGCTTCTTAAGCTATATGCAATAAGCTGTCAGGAATGCATGTTGCAGAACTAAGACATACATGTTCCTGTTTCTCAATATGTTGTGGACATTATACACTTTCAGTCACATACACCACACACACACACACACACACACACACACACACACACACACACACACACACACACACACACACACACACACACACACACACACACACACACACACACACACACACACACACACACACACACACACAAGCACACACACACATTTTGTGAACAGCATGGATCCAAGTGTTGATGTATGCGTGCTCATATTGTGAGGAATTGATGTCCATAGCAAGACAGGTATAAGACAATTGCAAGGTCTATTGTCAGTATAACACGGTGCAGTTGTGCCCTTTATTTTTCTACTGTAGTTAACATTAGACTAATTACTGACTTATCCATTTTCAAGTGCATGGGTGCAGTGCACGAGTCTCAATAAATATGTATTCAGTCAATAACAATTTCCTTCCCTTTGGTTGTGTTTTTACATTGATTTTGATGGGACGAAGAATAACTGGGCAATAAACATAGCAATACATGCCAAACACCTCTTTACATAACACACCACAGAGCAACTGGTTTACATGAAAGATGGCAAAGTGTTTGCACATGCAAGATTCACATTTAATGAATTGAACTTGAACTTGAGAAGTAGTTATGTATATATGGTATGGGAGAAATAACTGGCAGATTGGTATATGTATATAAACTGTAGTTTATATTGTAAATGTTGTGTCATAACTTTTATGACATAAAGAACTGCTGCTATTGCCTTCCCTATTTGAGCATAGTAAAGCAAGAAGCAAACACGGGTCTCTGTTTAAATGGGAAAAAAAAAATTTCTATCGGTTCACCTTCCTTTGTGCAAACACGCTAAGTAGTGAGGCATGTCAAGCAATCCATCAGGAAGCTAAGGAAAGGAACAGTGATGACAGTTCTGAGGATGAGGACAAGAGTCTCACTGTCCACATTCTTGATGGCCATGTGCCTCCGATGTCCACTCCCTATCCCCAATCATCATACCCCCCAACATTTTGTGTCCCTCTGAGTAAAATTGGCTACTCAGATGCGATCTATGCCTGACGTACAAAGCCATCTCAAACCCAGAATTAATGGACATGCTCCACCTCAAAAAATCCAAGTCCCTTAGAGCTACACGCTCCAGGGACCTAAACCTCAGCACAAAAATAAATAGGAGATGCTGGAGGGGCAGATTAATTTCCCAGAGGCTCCCCTCACTCTGGAAAAGAATCCCAATTCATGTTAGACATAGCCCCTCGCTGACCCTCTTCAAGCGAAATCTGGACGCGTGGATGGGAAATCACAAATTCACCCCTGGGATCTCTTTTGTGTCCCTGCTAGACAGAGGCACAGTAAACTAATCTTAAAAGGGTACCTTCTGTGACCTACATTACAGAGGCACAGTAGGTTAATCTAATAGGGAGGCGGAAGCCAAATACACTCTGGCTAGGCTTATAAATGCCCCAGGGCAGATAGCCTAGTATCTACCTATGAACCTATGAATCTATGTCTATTAGCACTTTGGACAGTACTGAGTGTAAAAAAGTGCACCTGCGGCTTAGCTTTCCCTGTGGCAGCAGGTATAAGAGCGATGAGCTCATGTTCAGAGCACAAATGACACAGGTTTGAAACTAGTTCAATCTAATTTTTTGCACATGGTGTCAGGATGGCATTATATAAGTAAATGTGAAAATTCCTCCAAATGTGAGAAGCCATGACTACAGTGAAGTACTGTATAAAAATAAACATCAGTCAAGTGACTTACGTCAACACTCCACATATGGATTTGCAGTTTTGTACACTGAGTAGTCTAAATAACTGTCAGAGTCAATGCTTCAAATTACTATCATCATTCTGCTTTAAGTCTGTGTTTCTTTAGTGCAGTGAGTTTAAGCAGCATTGCATGGAGATAATAGGACTAGTGTGGCCGATGGCAAAAACTTAACAGATTTTGCCATAGGACGTAAAGAACAATTCACCATCACTTTGCATTGGTGCTTGATGATAAACTCTGTGCAAATGCAGAGGACAAAAACTGAAGGCTTTATTAAGGGGCATTTCTGCCATGTACATGGTGTGCAGTTCTATGTTTTGACCAGATTAAAGGTGTGAAAATAGGGTAGATAGGAAAGTTGTGAAATGGAGGACAAGCAGGGGGAAGAACAAAGGGGAAGCAATATAGGAATTTGCAGGAGGGAATTAGGAAAAGACATAGCTATCCACTTCTTCAACAGTGTAACATGTTTATAAAATTGGATAAATTAGAACTGTCACCACAACAGAAATGGGTGGCAACAATATAATCATGTTGTATAGCCAGCTGGATTGAATAAAATGTGTGTTGAGAAGACACATCTGCAAAGTGGAAAGCTATGTACTGCACACATTTTTTTGTGTGTGACAGGTGCCCTTTTCTAAATTTTATTTCATAAAGAGGGAGAGGAATGCTGGGGAAGGACATAGGAATGTTAGTGTCAGGTACGTAGGGTAGGTGAAGACGCAGGTGCAAACAAACAGGGCAAACAAGACTGACACAGGAATGGTGAGGGACACAAAATGTTGGGGGGCATGATGATTGGGGATAGGGAGTGGACATCGGAGGCACATGTCCATCAAGAATGTGGACAGTGAGACTCTTGTCCTCATCCTCAGAACTGTCATCACTGTTCCTTTCCTTAGCTTCCTGATGGATTGCTTGATACTTGGATGTTCTCTGCATTCCCACAAGCAACTTCTCCAGATGGCTGAGGCATGCACCAATGCTACTTTCTAAGCCCCCATGCACCATGATTGGCAGCTCCTGGCAGTTGATGTAATCCCGCTTCCACCAATACTCTTGGAAGGTACCAATGCACCAGGTTTGGGGCAATGCTACCTGATGTTGAGGGCCCGGGAAGTGCAGGAGAAGCAGAGGCAGTACTGTCAGTTTATGTCCCAGTTGTGCTGAGCCTTGGTGCAGCAGCCACTGGAGGGGTGGCAGGCTGAGCCACAGCATTTGGCCTACCTCTCTGTGCTGGAAATTATTTTGCTTGTTTTCGGAAAATTATGATATCAGGATGGTATGATCACACATATAAAATAAAGATATAAGAGGAAAAGAATAATTAGAACCATTATATATCACTTACAATAAATTAGTACAATAAAATATATTTTACTTTTAAGATAGCTACACTTATTACAAAAACAATATAGGACTCCAATTTGTTCCAAATATTCCTTGCAATATATGCATATACTGCATATATGCTTTAAAAGTAATACAAATTAAGTTAACAACATGACATTTATGCCAGTTCTTGTTGAAATGAATGTTATATATTTTTTTAGTATGCATTGGTTACTTGTGGGATTTGAACCCACAACATCTGAGTACTTTATTACATTTGACTCCTACAATTACCATGAGCTATAGAATAAAGCATGCATGTTTGCTTTTACAGTTAAGATATGTATGCTTAATTTGCTAGTAAAATATGGAATAGCAATAATTTTAATAAAATAATGTTAATTCATACTTACCCTTTATTTGCCTTTCTAAGCATTCAGCATGGATCTCCTTGTTCCATGAAATCTCCTGAACAGCTGAAAAATAAAGAATGAGAAATAAAGACACAGGAAAGCATTATGCATAACTGTCTTGGCTATCTACAGCTTTTGACATCAATTAATGTTGCTTTATCTGTATACTTACACAACTGTGGGAAGTCAGCGGTCATAACGTCATCCAGCCACTGGTTGAGCTGTTCCTGCTTTTGCCATTTCATGTCATTGTAATGATTCCTGCATTGTTCCCCATTGTGTGGAATGCCAGATGCACTGAATGTAGATCACTGTGTGTATTGTACCTAGTCAACCATTGTAGTGAGATAGCATATGCATATAAGTTACTGAGCACATGCAAGATCAGTGCCATTTTGTATAGCCGGTGAGAGTGAATGCAGGCATGAATGTAGATGCACATGTGACTGTTTTTGAAGGAATAAGTCAGTCAGTTAGTTCAAAGTATATGTTCCAGTTACAACTCCTGATGTGTTTATGTGCAATCAATGACTTAAATGAATACCCAGCCTTAGTATCTCATTTGATACACGAGACATGTGAGATGGTGTTAGAATGGGATCCGAAGTTGAAGCTTCTTACAAACCATGAGGCATGCAGTTAGAAGTGAAGAAATACACAGGATCCAACTCATAAACAGATCAGCAGTTATTCAAAAGTATGTAAATTTGTTTAAATGATTTTTCAGTTCACAGAATAAGTAGCAAAGCATTCAAACCATTTAAAATGATTACCAAGATAAACAAAATGTCCAAAATAGTGACATACTGATAAACGTATTCAATGCTAGAAGTCTAAACCTCAAAATGCACTTTCTCGAGGCACTCTTAAAAATGGAGAACATCAATATCTGTGCAGTAACTGAGATCAGGTTCAAGGCTCCAGAGAGCACCCCAGCAATACCAGGCTATAACACTTACCACACTTTTCGGCCACCAAACCAGGACCAAAACACTAAAGGTGGAGGAGTGTCCATATTCACCAAGGATATTCACAACACCAGGCTAGTTGCCCAACACAATGCATCTGAACTTCTCCAGGTGAAACTAACACTAGGTAAGACTGCAGTCCAAATTGTTGCTTGCTACTGATCCCCCACCATGCCCCAAGATTCTCACTATACCTTTCTAAACATACTGGAAAATATTAAGATACAGCCAAACACCCTAATACTGGGTGATTTCAACTACCCTGCCATTAACTGGGAAATTACTCATGTACCAATACCTTTGCCCAACGGTTCTTGGAATTCATAAATTCCAATACCCTGGATCAACTAATCCTTAGTCCCACCAGGGGCTCCAATATCCTAGACCTGGTCATTACCAACATGGGAAATTGATGCTCCACACCTATGGTCAACCCCTCGTTGGTCAGATTTGACCATAAGCTAATCACTCTTGACATCCACATCCCACACCCCCCAGTAAGGAAACCTCTGTAAAAAACTTCTCCAAAGCCAACTTCATGCTACTCAAGTCCGAAGTGACAAACTTCATGACGCCCATGCAGACAGGAACTGAAAGTTTGACTACTGAATCCTACACCAAGGCACTGTACAAGCACATCCACTCATGCATGAATCGTGCCATCCCAAATAGAACCAAGACACTCTCCTCCAAAAAAAGGAAGCCAATCTGGTAGTCCCCTGCAATAACCAAACTTTACAACAAAAGGAAGAAACTGTTTCAGAAAAGAGGAAAATTCCAGAATGCAGAAAACTCCCTTACCAGCCTCAGTAAGAAGCTGAGATCTCTCATAAAATCCTCCAACACTAGTTATGAAAATAAAATTGTCAAAGATTCCAAAGACAACCACAAAGCATTCTATAGCTATGTCAAGAATCTAAATGGCAATGCTCTGATCTGCTCTGAGCTACAACAGAATGGCATTAAATATACTGATCCCAAGGATATTGCCAATATCCTGACAGATCAATTCAGTGCCAACTTCACCCCCCTCTCACCCTCTAAAGGGCCCATCATAATACCAAAAGATTACCAAATTTCGGTAATAACAGCCACGCAGGTAAAAAACACACTCTCCAAAGCTAAGACTACAGCATCCATGGGACCAGACAATATCCCGGGCTGTGTACTACATAAACTACAAAATTAACTGGCACCTTACCTAAGTGTCATGTTTAATCATAGCCTAACCTCAGACTTTGTGCCCACTGAGTGGTGCACAGCTACAGTTATCCCACTCCACAAGGGGGGAATCCACCTTGGATCCTGGGAACTACCACCCCATTATTCTGATGAGCCTGATCTGCAAGGCCATGGAACATATTATCATTGAACTTATAAATAAAGACATTGGCAACCTTCAAACACTGGACCCCATCCAGTTTGGGTTTGTGAAGGGACGATCTTGTCTTCTGAACCTGAGTGACTTCTTCGAATCAGTCTCCAGAGCTGTGGATGAGAGTAAGGTGATCCACACAGCCTATCTGGCCCTTGCCAAGGCCATCGACACCATCCCCCATTCTGGAATCATAGATAAACCTACTAAGCTGGGCATTAATCCCTACATCACTTGATGGGTTGCCAACTGGCTTACTGACAGAACCCACACTGTAAAAGTAGCTGACTCCAAATCAAGCTCCAGACAAGTGACAAGTAGTGTACCTCAGGGTTCAGTCCTGGGACCACTCTTGTTTGGCATCTACTTCTCTGAAGTTCAAGCCAACACTAAGAAAGTCTGGCTAACAAAGTTCGCAGATGACTGTAAAATGAGAGCCATTATTGAATCCCCAAATGATCTGGATAATCTACAAAAGGGCCTTACAGAAACATATGCTTGTTGCTGAGCCATGGGCTGAAGCTCAATGCCAAGAAATGCATAGTTATCCTCTCTGGGAAAAAACATGTATCCATGAATTACCACATAGGTGGCAGTACACTAAACACCTAAACGGTGATAAGAAACTTAGGGACACAGGTGGACAGTGGTCTCACCTTCGATAACTACATCACCCCAACAGTCAGGAAATCCTTCTATGTGGCACATCTCATCACTAAGGGCTTTTCATCCAAAAAAAGGAGGTCATTGTCCCACTGTACTCATCCCTCATTAGACCCATTATAGAATACAATGCCCTGTTTGGTACGTACCTCTCAGGACATCTGCAACAACTGCAAAGGTTGCAGAAATACATCACTAAAAGAATCACAGGCCTAAAGCAGATGCCCTATGCTGACCATCTAAAAAAACTCCAGCTATACTCTGTCGCATATCGTCTACTCAGAGGCGATCTCTGCTTAACATACAAGGTCATGACAAACCCAGAGCTGTTGGACATGCTACACTTAAAGAAATCCCAATCCCTCAGAGCCACACGCTCCAGGGATCTAAACCTAGTCATCACAATGAACAAAACATGCTGGATCCAGAGACTCCCCAGACTCTGGAATAGGCTGCCCATGCATGTCAAGCAGAGTGCCTCTTTGGCCCTCTTCTAAAGGAACCTTGACTATTGTATGGGAGATTGAAAATTCCCCTCCTGGAATAACGTCAGTCACCCTGATAGACAGGGGTCCAGGGAAGTAAATACTGTGGGAAGAAATAGCCAGGGAATTGTTATGGCTAGGCTTGTATAGGCCCTAGGGCTGATAGCCTGGCAACCTATATACATACATATATATATATATATATATATATATATATATATATATAGATATGAGTATGTGTGTATCAATAGATGGATTTACGTCATATTATTGAGTTTCAGAAACTTAAAATTCATATGGTTGAGACCATCCCATGGATCTAATAAACTCTGAGTAGGTTTTGCTTGAAGCCTACACATACTCTGCTGCAGTACAAGCGTAGTGACCAGGTTACTTTATGAACAGCGCTGCTAATTGCATATGCATCCTATGCATTATGCTTACATGGCTATAAGTGATGTTTTGCCACCAACAGTATTACCAACCAAAAAAACATGCAGGGCAGCAACATGCAGACAAGTTCATACTGCTCAACTGTACAGATTTTTGCAGAATGTCCAGCTTTTTGCCTCATATTTTTGGTCTGGTTTTAATAAAATTGTGGTTTTCTGGCAAATCATTAAAGATTGAAGTTAGAAAATAATGACAGACATTTCAGTTTCAGACTTCATAACCTTCAGAAAAATCATGCTAATGCAAACCCTGTTATTCTATCAACTTTCTAAGTTTGTAAGAGCAATATTTAAAAATCGCCCCTATTTTTGGGCCTCCCACTTTTATTCATGACCTTCTCCAGATTTCTTGCTCTAAGTGGTTGAGGGGTATGACTTTAACTGTGAGCAAACCTGTTCCCTGAAATTGCACAGATAGTCACAATGACTACCAAGGGTTAAAATAACTGAAACAACTGCCGTATTAACACATTATAAAAAAGTGTACTGAGTGCAATGTAGACTACAAGTTTTTCCAGACTGAAATAATACATATTGTGGTGAACAGCAAGGGCGAATACAACACAGTATAAATAAAGTAGGCAAAGCAAGTTTGCTGATTAAAATGGCCACAAACATGAATGATAGGAAAGGAGAAAGAGGATATGGGAATGTGACCAAGATAGGCTATGTCAAGTTATGCACCCTCCCATGACAAGTCATTAGCATAACATAAAGCATGTATGTAGTTAGCACAGTATGTGCTACTGCTTACACCTCCTGTGCAAATATATGTATATCACCACGCATGATAGTATATATCTGTGACTGTCACACAAGGTTACATGTGTCAAATGAGATGAATAATTATGATATTAACATTACTGACATCCTCACTGGAGAGGGCAATTAATGAGGATGGTATATAGAAAAGGGGGTATGTGGATGTTGTGACGATCTTCACAATGACTTTCTTGACTATGACTGAAATGCCAGCACACCTTGCAACTAATCATGGATACATAGCATTAGACTCATGGACAACTGCTGTCAGAAGCAGGCCCAATCAGAAACAATTAAAAATGTCAACAACATTAATCTGTAACTTTGCAAGAATATGTGAGTTTAATGTATATACAAGTTTTGCAGAAACTGGTGTGTTATAATTATAATAATTGTTGGTATTCTATAGTAGGGATTCACCACTCCACAAAGGGAGAGTGACTACAGACCCTGGGAACTACTGCCCCATTAGTCTGATGAGTCTGATATGTAAGGCTATGGAGCGCATCATCATGGATGTTATAAATAAGGACATAGGGAATCTCCAAACTCTGGACACCATGCAGTTTGGGTTTGTGAAAGGTAGATCATGCCTGCTCAACCTGAAAGACTTCTTTGAGTCTGTCACCAGAGCTGTGGATGAGGGCAAGGTGATTCACACAGCCTACCTAGATCTTGCCAAGGCCTTCGACACCTTCTACTTCTCTGTAGTTCAGGCCAACACAAAGGGACTCTGGCTGACCAAGTTAGCAGATGATTGCAAACTGGGAACCATTATTGATTCTCCAACTGATGTAGGCATTCTACAAAAAAGCCTCACTGGCACCAATGACTGGTGCCAGAACCATGGCCTTAAGTTAAATGCCAAAAAGTGCATTGTTATTCCCTTTGGGAAAAATTTGGTGTCCATGAACTACCACATAGGTGGTAGTCCACTAAGCACCTAAGGTGTGATAAGAGACCTGGGAACACAGGTTCACAGTAACCTCTCCTTTGATAACAACATTGCCACTGTAGTCAGAAAGTCCTTCTATATGGCACATCTCATTACAAAAGGTTTCTCGTCCAGGAAGAAAGAGGTCATAATCCCTCTCTACTCGTCCCTCATTAGACCTATTATAGAATACAATGCCCCATTTGGTATGTACCCCACTAGACATACTAGACACCTACAACAACTAGAAAGGGCACTAAAAATGCCTCACTAAGAGGATCTTAGGTCTTAGACACATGCCCTATATGGAAAGACTCAAAAAACTGCAGCTATACTCTGTCTGTTATTGCCTACTTAGAGGCGATCTCTGCTTGCCATGTCTGAACCAGAGCTGCTAGATATGCTACAACTAAAAAAATCCCAGTCCCTCCATGCCACATGCTCCAGGGACTTAAACCTCATTATCACAATAAAAAGAACATCCTGGAGGGACAAGTTCCTAACCCAAAGACATCCCATACTCTGGAACAAACTTCCCATTCATGTCAAGCAGAGCACTTCACCGGCCCTCTTTAAGAGAAATCTTGACGGGTGGATGGGCGATAGGAAGTTTACCCCGAGGATCACTTCAGTGGCCTTGCTTGACAGGGGCACTGGGAACTAACTTTGGACGGCATGATGCCAGGGAATTTTCTTGGGCTTGGCTTATATAGGCTCCAGGGCCATTAGCCTAGTACACACCTATGACCCAATCCTTTTCCAAAAATAAACTTTTGTTGGAGAGGTTAAGTGAGACAATGTTAAACCTGGAGTTGAATTCAAGTGCAATCATGGCCATTTCAGAGGTTGCCATGACACATAAGCCACAAGTCACATGTCCAGCAATGGAACTCATGCCATCAATGTTGTCAATGATGTCTGTACTTACTGTGTGAAACACAGAAAGACTTATCACACATGCATCTTATACAACATTTAGAAGGGGAGTATGAATGTCAATTCCTAATAGGTATGCATAACAAAGAATAGCTCTGTATGGGCGACAAGATATGTGCAAGCTCACTTTGCCAAATGTAATACACTTGACTAAAGCATCCCTG
This sequence comes from Protopterus annectens, assembly GCF_019279795.1. Classification (NCBI taxonomy): domain Eukaryota; kingdom Metazoa; phylum Chordata; order Ceratodontiformes; family Protopteridae; genus Protopterus; species Protopterus annectens. The sequence goes on from NC_056737.1 coordinate 1,462,364,867, forward strand.
GCTGACATAGGTATTGACAGTAAGGATAATAACACTTACAAGTAATGCACTATTATGAGTGGATTCCCTATACACTGCTCTTTAATGCATGCATCTGACACATTTAATAGCAATGGATTAATTGTCTGAAGCATCTTCAGTCATGCTTGAATTAAGAACTGGTGTGTTATAATGAATGGTACAGCAGTATGTGATACTGATGGCAATGTTGTAACTATGCCCATGTGCACAGAAACTACAGCAGTATGAAATCTAGAGTCAATAAGCAAGAAAGTCATCACTGTGATAATTTGTTCACATACCACACAATGCATTGATCACAGTCTGTAAGCACATGTCTCAAGACATATGCCACATGACCACTGTCTTTCTGACATTACTAGTGAAAATGTTATGCTGGCATGAAATCATGACATGCATGTATATATGTGTTCATGCAAAATTAAAGTGGTAATACTGATGTGATGTACTGTTATGTCTGAGATGTTGTATGGTCACACTATAGCTGAACCTAGGATACAGTTGGAGTTCCTAGGCTCAAAGGATAGTACTAGGCTAATGTTCCAAGATGACATAAAAGCCTAGCCATATTTAACACAAATTTTACTTTTAAATATCTGTGTGAAAGTTCACATAGTTAAGAGCCTATGTTAGTTTATTTAAGACCAACTGGCTCTATCCATTAGGGACATAGGCACAACACCAGGATTACAATTAGCATTAACCATCCATTGATGTAGATTGCACTTGAATACAGTCAGGAAATGGGGTTGGTCTATGTGATTGAGAAGCTTTCAACATGATTTACTATGTCAGAGACTAGGTTATCATCTCCCAATCCCCTGCTCGCACTTATCAAGGGTACCAGAACTTGTCTGAGATTTGTGATGCATCATCATCATTCTCTTTCGGCTTTTCCCGTTAGGGGTCGCCACAGCGGATCATCTCTTTCCATTTCTTCCTATCCTCTGCATCTTGCTCTGTCACACCAACCGCCTGCATGTCCTCTCTCACCAAGTCCATAAACCTTATCTTAGGCCTTCCTCTATTCCTCTTACCTGGCAGCTCCATCCTTAGCATCTTTTTCCCAATATACCCATCATCCCTCCTCAGCACATGCCCAAACCAACGCAATCTCGTCTCTCTTGCTTTGTCTCCAAACTGTCCAACATGAGCTGACCCTCTAATATACTGATTCCTAATCCTATCCATCCTAGTCACACCGATTGCAAATCTTAACATCTTTAACTCTGCCACATCCAGCTCTGACTCCTGCCTTTTTGTCAATGCCACTGTCTCCATCCCATATAACATAGCTGGTCTCACTACACTCTTGTAGACCTTCCCTTTCACTCTTACGGATACCCGTCTGTCACAAATCACTCCTGACACTCTTCTCCACCCATTCCACCCTGCCTGTACTCTCTTCTTCACCTCTCTTCCACATTCACCATTACTCTGAACTGTTGATCCCAAGTACTTAAACTCGTCCACCTTTACCAACTCTACTCCTGCATCCTCACCATTCCTCTACCCTCCCTCTCATTTACACACATATATTCTGTCTTAGCCCTGCTGACCCTCATTCCTCTGCTCTCTAGAGCATATCTCCACCTCTCCAGAGTCTCCTCAACCTGATTCCTACTCTCACTGCAGATCACAATGTCATCTGCAAACATCATAGTCCACGCGCCTCCTGTCTGATCTCATCTGTCAACCTGTCCATCACCACTGCAAATAAGAAAGGACTCAGAGCTGATCCTTGATGTAATCCCACCTCCACCTTAAACGGATCTGTCACTCCCACTGCAGTCCTCACCACTGTCACACTACCCTCGTACATATCCTGTACCACTCTTACGTACTTCTCTGCCACTCCCGACTTCCTCATACAATACCACAACTCTTCTCTAGGCACCCTGTCATATGCTTTCTCCAAGTCTACAAAGACACAATGCAACTCCTTCTGACCTTCTCTGTATTTCTCCATCAACAGTCTCAGAGCAAACATTGCATCTGTAGTGCTCTTTCCTGGCATGAAACCATACTGCTGATCACTAATCATCACCTCCCTTCTTAACCTTGCTTCCACTACTCTTTCCCATAACTTCAAGCTGTGACTAATCAGTTTTATCCCTCTGTAGTTACTGCAGCTCTGCACATCACCCTTATTCTTAAAGATAGGTACCAAAACACTTTTTCTCCACTCCTCAGGCATCCTCTGACTTTCCAAAATTTCATTAAACAATCTAGTTAGAAATTCCACTGCCATTTCTCCTAAGCACCTCCATGCTTCCATTGGTATGTCATCTGGGCCAACAGCCTTTCCATTCTTCATCCTCTTCATAGCTGCCCTTACTTCCTCCTTGCTAATCTGTTTCACTTCCTGATTCACTATCCCCACATCATCCAACCTTCTCTCTCTCTCATTCTCTTCATTCATCAGCCTCTCAAAATACTCTTTCCATCTACTCAACACACTCTCCTCTCTTGTGAGTACCTTTCCCTCACTATCCTTTATCACCCTTACATGCTGCACATCTTTTTTGTGATTTGTGATGCATGGTTAGGCTTAAAAAGGCACTTGTGGTTGTTAGCCTAGTAAACACCTATGAACCTATAAAAAAATTGTCTCTCATGCAGTTTGATTCACCCATCTGTGACATTTCCATTAGGGTCAGGTTGCAGACTAACCTGTAGACCAGACACAAATCAGACCTTATTTGTCTGTAGGGGACAGTATAAAATGTTACGGGTTTCAATCTTTCCACATAGGATTTGTCTAGTACATGATGTATCTTCCTTGGCCAAAATCTCTGGTGTTGCTCTAGCTGTTGCTCATGTGTTCACCTTCATTGCTACCTACCTGAGTAGGGAGATAATGTATTACTGTGTGTATTCATTGGTCTGTGCTATCTATATTGTAAGTATGTTAGTTATTTGATTTAGAAAAGAAAATAATCACAATTTTCTGGACATTTAATCTGTCTCCATAGCTCTGGCACCAATCATTTGTGTGTGTTAATCCTTTCTGCAGTATATAAATACTTATTGGACTGGATTCACAGATTGTCTATATTTTGAAATCATCCATAAAGTTATTTGGACAAAGGCTGTCTAATTTTGTCTTGACTATTATGAATTATATACCAAACGGAAAGGGTGTAGTACAGAACCTTGTGTTAATGAACTGGTCACTGGCCTCTTGCTAGAGGTGAATTAAAACTATTTGTCAATATGTGCCCTGGTGATGATCCACTGGGCTACCTACTTGGTGACAAAGTGGTTTATGGCCAGTTGAGACAGTTTCTCTGTAATGTCTGAGTGTGGAATTGTATCCAGTGACTTGGCCAGGTCAAGTTATGCAGGATGCATATTGTTTCCCTCATTCATGGCTTTGGTGAACTGCTCAAAGAAGTCTATAAGATTTAACAGACCTGATCTAGACTTAAAAAAATCAAAAAATGGTTTGGTTACACACTTGGGAGATTACTAATGTTCCTGTTGATAAGGTCCATGATGATTTTTTCCATTGGCTTACAGATGAGACTAGTGAGACTTACGGATCTATAATTATATGTATTGGGTGATGGTACCCCTTTTTCAAACAGATAACTGTTGATATTCGCCATTGTGCCAAATATAGCCTGTCTTGAGGCTGCGGTTAATTTGGAACCCAACTGTGTCTGCTAGGTCATGTTTTAATTTATAGATAATGCAACATGGGATGTTCTCAGGGCTCATTGATGCCATGTTTTAGCTTTAAATATGCAGAGATGAGCTGATTTTTTGAGAAAACATGAAGACTAATGTTTGCATATATACTTTAGGTGATGAGCACTAGTGACAGGATTTGAAGTTTGGTCCAAATCTGTCAGCCAACAGGTTGTCTATTGCCTCTGGGTGAGTATTAGTGGTGCCATTTACAACCATCCATGTGCAGAGGTGTACATTCCCCATATGATTTTGTAATTGCTAAAAACAAGATTTGTTTGAGCACCTTCAAATACAAACTTGGGTAGGTATCACAGTCATACAGCTCAACCTATTTCATGTAATTACACCACTTGCACATCATATGGCTATATGTTTGTCATTGGAAGGGTGTGCTCGAGGGCTCTGATACCATTTATGGGCACAGTATATATGAGTGGATATGTTTCATGAAGAAAAGTTAATGATACAAATGCTGACAGTCACACAATGCAGCTGGCCAGCACCTGGATAATCTTGCAAATAGTAACACAACTGGGCATACAATGAATTCACCACAACTGAAAATGAATCGGAGCAACAATTTAAATGGCTAACTCCCCCCCCCCCCAAAAAAAAAAAAAACTAAAAATAATAAATAAATAAATAAGGGGTAAAATGCATCACAGAACACTCAGACCTTGAGAGCGGGGTGGGATTGTGATACCCAAACATCAAAGTGATGGTCCCCCCTTGTTCATACAGATGACTGTTGCTGTTCACCATTATCCCACATGGCAGAGCCCTCAAACACACCCTTCCAATGATACACATATATACATATGTGTTTATATGTTTGTGCATGACAGTATGTGGATAAAACAAGATATATGTAACCATATACTTTTTATGATGTAATATTGCTGTGTGTCACATAGGATTTCATGATGGTAGTTATACACATGCATACATAAGCCATATTGCAGCTGTCACTGTGATGGCTGAATGAGAAATGTATATTGTTAATATACTCCAGTGCAAGAACACATACCTTATTAAGGCAACAATATACATACCATCTCGCATGGTAACAGTCCTCAGAAAGCATCTTACTATAGCTCTTATGGTAGGAACATGTAATCAAATGGCAGCACTGGCCATTAATATATTATATTAAATATCAGACTGGAGTACATGCTATACATCCACACCTCAACACAGCACATGTGGATGACAGCAACACTGACATGTGCAATCTTCATAGGGTCATAAGACATTAGTAGGATAACAGCAAACATCACAAAACTCCTAGCCATTATTATAGCTTTTAAACCCAGTTCAATATATCTATATAACTATATGATATAAGATAGTAGGGGTGCGAGTATATGTGTGTATGTGCTTGATTGTATTGCATAGTGCATCTGCCCATATGTGACATGTGCAGCACACCATGACAGAACTAACAATCACATATTCAGTGGTGTGCAGATGGCCTAAAGAGGGTCATGGAAGAGCTATGCTTCCTGAGGTATCAACACAACTTTGAGATGATGACATTATCCAGCATTCTGCTGAAAGCATGTCATGTTGGCAGAAGGAATTAGGGGATCTTGGAATAATGGGGCTATGTTAAAGCTTCTCCTAAGTGGTATTCAAATGAAAACAGATTCAAATTTTAGATCATATTTTGGCAGTAATATGCCACCAACTACACACACACAGCAGTTGAATGAGGTCAGATTTGAACTGTATAGGTATACAAACTGGATTCCATACAATGCAACATTAGCAACATCAAAGGTCTCTGACTTTAAATTGTCACGGTGCACTTTATAGATAATTACAGCATCACTGTATTCTGAGAAGAAAATGTTGGGAGGAGTATGTTACATACTAATAAAAAATCATGAACGGTCCATTTCACGTACGAAAACACTTTAATAAAGACTCAAACGACAACACATAAAAACATATTTAGTGCTTTCATCTCTTCATAAGGAGACTTCATCAGAATACATTTCACACCACTAATAACATCTTTTTATAAGTTATAACCAAGTAACATCATCATTTAAATGCACCAATCCATTTAATTTGTGCTTAACTGAATCAATTATGTTAAAGAAATATTCATAGTTTTTCACATATCACATTGGAACTGAAATAAAAATTCTTGTTGTTTGAATGAATAGGAAATATTTTTTCATTTTAAAAACATCCATAATTATACTTTAAAATATCATTAAATAAAATCTTCAAATGTTTTAAAATATGAAACATGTAAATAAATATAAATATATATATATATATATATATATATATTACAACTCTAAACCTATTTTAGCATATTGGCTCTCTCTATTAACATAGGGGTAATATATACAAATTCATTTAACCCCAGGGGGAACATAGCTGCCAACCTAAATTGCCATTCTGGTTCTCTTTTTCTTTAATAAATGTTTCCAGTCCCCCCCCCCCCCCAGGGTTAATACTAATCTTCTCTATAATACCAAATGTGAATTTAACAAAAGAGGTACAAGTAATGGAATGTTTATACTGAGCATTGCTCAACTTTTTATTCTTAATATCATTGGTATGTTCATATATCCTAGTTATTTTTCCAGGGCTTAACAATCATGTTAGTCTTAAACCAGCCCTGGTAGCACGCTCAGTAAAATAATATGTAATAAAATAATATAATAAAATAATATGTAATTAAATAACATAAAATAAACTAGAGTAAGTTAAGGTGGGATGAGCTGAAGTAAGTCATTATTAAAATACAGTAATATTGTTGTTTGATCTATGACCAGTTCATAATATATATTGTAACTGGTAAAGGGAATTTTCTGAATTTTTTGCATTTATATAAAAAACCTGTTTGAGTTTTAATTTTAATTTTATTTTTTCTCTATCTATGTATATTTATTTATTTGAAGTACATATGTTATGTCTTGTTTTATGTATATTTATATTTTTACATGAATTTATATACATATACATTTGTATAACTATGTTAGTATTTGTGTGTGTGTGTGACTGTTGAATATATACACTCAACCTCCTATTGTCTTTTTAACTTGGATTTTATTCTGTCGCTAGTCAGCATTTGTCTTACTGCTGAAGGGGTAAATTAGTTAATTAACTAACTTGATTTTTCTGCTGTGAACTGGATTGGTTGGCAGTATTTTAAATATGTTTAAATTAAGCTGCTTGACTGTTTCCTGAGATCTGATGAAGCATGTTTTTACATGTGAAAGCCCTTATCCGTTGAATATACAAAAAAATTGTCTGATTTTTAGAGACTGGTGGTCCTGCCTTGTGTCTTCACTTTGGAATTCTCACAATTTCTTGGCTTGGACCTTTGGGTAGCAGGATATTTTTTTACTTTTTTGCTTTTTTATACTTACACACCTATGGAATTTCAGCAGTTCTAAACTCATCCAGCCACTGGTTGAGCTGTGCCTGCTTGTGCCATTTCAGGTCATTATAATGGTACCTGCATTGCTCCCCAGTGCAGTATATGCCAGTTGCACTGGAGACAGCTTGTCTAGACTGTTCCAAGTGTCAGACTTATGCTGAGACCTGATATAGGTCCCCTGCAGTGGTGTATGGCTGTTGTGCTTTACAAGGAGTGCAATGAATATTTTTTACTCCTCCACACCCCATCTTTGAGCCCTGAGTTGGGCACCATCCTTGTCACTTCCTGCCATGTCTGCAAGGACCTCCAATAGCAGTTAAGGTGTTTTCTCACCAATTTGTGATATTGTGTTTTACGACCAGTGTGCAAGCCCACACAATCATGCTAACTACGCTTGTGTGATGTTATGTAGAGCGCAGCATTACCAAACTCAGAGGAAGGCAGTTTATGAAATAGGAAGGGTAATGTGACAGCATTAAATGGTCAACAATGAAATGTTAAATGACTTGGCATTTAATACCTGAATTTGGGTGGATCAATTTTATGATTTGACACAAAGTTTTGGGGGCCTTACACACTGATAAAAGTCATTTCTACAATGTGAGATTCAAACCCATGTAAAATAGAGAATACATATATTTCTATATAGGTTTTTTTTTCCCCTCACTGCCACAGGAGAAAAGATTGAGTGGTGATGTACTTCAATTGACCATGTATATGTGTGACATGACATAGTCCGGGTTTATACATTCTGAGGTGCGATGCAGAAGTAATGCATGACAATATACTGGAAATGCATATAGTTGTACTACTTTCAGAGTAGATTTTTGAGTACTGAGTCAGACTACACAATACGTTGCATTTCACAGCTATACTTGTTTTACGGGAGCTCTGTTCTGGCCATGAACTTACACTGGGTGACACAGGAAAGACTAGGCAGCAGGTGCATTTTTTTTTCAATCAGTACTGTCCACAATGCTGACGGATGTGCAATGCTATTTAGCCTGCTTGTACAACACAAGGCAAATCAAGAAACAGTGTTTCTTTCTTGCAAGTAACAATATGTCATTTTTTTCTGCAGCTGTGAACCATGTTTGTGCACTGTATGGTTAAGTCACTTGCTCAGAATCACACAGTAGGCAAATGGAGGTAGAAGGCATAAAACCTAGTACCTTGGGACATAGGAAGCAGACCATTCACAGGTCAGTGCCACACCCCAGGATTCAGCAAGCAGCCATGCAGGAATACATTATTCCTGCACAGCAGGGACCGTTCCCATACAGCATGGCAGTGCACCTTGCATATTCATGAAGGAGCGCTGCCTTTGCTGTTAAATGGACACAGAGCTGTGTACAAGTGCAGGGGGGGTGCCTGAGAGTAGAGCTCTCACAATACACATGCCCCTGCACTCCAGAATTGCCTATCGAAAATTAAAAGTGAGCAAGAATGCTTGTAACAACCCCACGCCATCAGAAAAACAAAAATCAGTGGTCAAAGGCATAAGGGACAATCGCCCCTACCAAGCATACCTCTCAACTGTACATATTTTCGCAGAATGCCCAGATGTTTGCCTCATATTTTTGGTGTGTTCCCCCTAAAATATGTACCTGTCTGGCAAATACCTGAGGATTGAAGTCATTAAATAATGGCAAAACATTTGAGTTTAAGACTCCACACATCCATCAGAAAATTGTTAATGTAAAACCTATTATTCTATCAACTTTTAAAGTTTGTAAGAGCAATATTTAAAATCTGCCCTTATTTGCCCTCCCATCATTGTAGGCTTTGTCCATATATTTTGCTCTAAGAGGTTGAGAGGTATGCTACCAATCCAAAAGTAATTAGGATAACACAGGCAGCATAAGCGCATAAAGCACACCTCCCAACCCGTCATGTGGACAAAGGCAAAAGGGACAATTGTCTCACAAAGCAGAAAGCTGATAAATTAACAGGTTTAGCATTAGTGGGGATATTCTGAAGGGTATAGATAAAATAACACAACAAAACTTGTTTTTTTTTATAAATGCGATAAAGTTTAAGCGTAGCTGTGCAGGTGTGCCCGTTACTTAGCTATACTTAGTCCAGCTTAAACAACACAAGAAGTTAAATAGCAAGAGGCATCCAGCATGAGCTGTATTGCAATAGTGTTGTGGTTAGAGCATGCACTTTGTGAGCAACCATTCCTGGTTCGATCCCCACTGTAACCAATTAACATTTTACATGTGAAAGCAGTACATAAACAATTTTTTTAGTATTACCTACTAAATAACATATATTTGTTAACCAGATTACTGCATTAGGTCCAGATGTGAGGTGTCAGTTTAATAAAGTTGTGAAATCCCCATATAAACACAAGTGCCCCATACAGTATAGTCACACATGAATAAATGTAATGAAAGCACATTGGAGGATGTCAGGGACAGTAAACAAATTTATAATATGTATTGAATGATAAATCAATGCCATACAGCAGATAGTCTATACAATGAAAAATAAGCAATGCTAAGCATTGCACAGCTCTGCTTACCAGGTGTAAGCATTGTGTAAATATGACTGCTAAGCAATGACTAGCCCAGCTAAGTGGATTTGCCCATTGGTTAGCAGTGCTGAACCTGTCCCTTTAAGCAATGCCAACCTTAGCAAAGCAGGTTTTCCCATAGCTTAACTTAGCTCAGCATATTCAAAACCATCCAAATCATGGCAAAGGGTGGGAAATTGGCTGTATTTAAAACCCACAGGTGGGAATACAGCTCATAACTGGTTGCAGCTTACCACTGTAGGCAGGATGGCTGGAGTTGGAGAGGTATTGTGCTTCCGGGTGCAGTGCTGGGGCATACAGGAGTCCAAGGTCATGGTAGGACTCCTGGTAAAAAAACATGATGAGAGACTGCTGCAGTGCCAGTACCAGGGCTCCCAATATACAGCAGAAGCCTGGGATTGTCTCGCCCATGATCTCACCAGTGCCACTGGTATCCCTCGGACTGGTGAGCAGGTCAGGCACCACTATGCCAACTTGAAGCGGAGAAAGATGGAAGTCTTGAATGAGTGGGTCCAAGAAGTAAGGCAGAGGGGTGATGTCCCAGCAGTGTGTAAGTAGTCATACCATTACTGTTTACTAAACTACAGTGTGTGTATGTGATGGATAGGTATGCCTAAATATGTCTCTGTTTCCTTTACAGCTGCAGCAGGGTGGGCAGTGAATCAGGAATCCCATGCAAGTAGGCTGCAAAGGCTGTGTATCAAGGATAGGAAGTAACAATCCTGCTTGTAGTAGTCATACCAAATAAATATAAAGTAATAGAAAGTCATCTGGCAGTATAAAAACTGTTGTATGGGTTGTACTGAATAAACCAGACAATATGACAGTAATAGCCTCATATAGGGCATATTTAAATAAAACTGTAATTGCCTGGCAATAAAGCTCTAAATCTTAGACTGGTTGTGTTTACTCTGGTATTGTATGGCATTTATTGTTGCATTCTCTGAATAGTAATGTTCTATTAACCACTGTTACCCACACTGTGCTACATAAAAAATGTTTAGGAATGTCTGTATAAGACTGTTGTAAGTACAAGATCAGACTGTACAACCAGGAGAGACTTAGACAGAAAACTGTGAAGAGATAGATTGCAATATCCAAATAGCACACTCTGCTGTGACTTAAATTGTTGTATTGTTAGCAGATACAGCCATGGTTCGAATCCTGGGAATGATAATAAGCTGTATGCATAATCATACCTCTCAACTCTACAGATTTTTCAGAATGTCCAGATAATTGGCTCATATTTTCTGCCTGTTCCTCTGCCCCCCTGACAAATAGTGGGATGATCTCAGAATTGTAGTAACAAAATAATGACATACATTTGATTTTCAGACCTCAGAACCTTCAGAAAATGTATATTAAAACAAATCCTGTCACTCATGCAACTCTCCAAGTTTATGACAGCAATATTCAAAACATGTCCCTATTTGTACCCCATGTTGTCAAGCTTCGTCCAGAGTGTGTGCATTAAGAGATAGAGAGGTATGTGCATAATATTAACTGGAATCTGGGAATATGTGTAGAGACAGTCAAGTAGTGTTAATGAACATTCCCTCCACAGGTCTGTTAGATAAGAAAACTGCCTGCCAAAAAATCCTGGACTTTTAGTGTTTACTCTGGTATAGTATGGCCTGACCTGTAGCATTCAGTAACATCTGATATCAGAATAGTAGTGCTGTGTCAACCACTGGTTCTCACACTGTGCTAGATATAAATATGTGTAGGAATGTATGTGCAAGACTGTTGTAATTACAAGGTCACATTGTACAACCAAAAGAGACTTAGACAGAAAACACTGATGAGATAGACAGTAATATCCAAATAGCACTCTACTGTGACTTAAATTGTTGCATTTTTAGCAGACACAGCCATGGTTCGAATCCTAGGAGTAGTAGTAAGCTGTATACATAATCATACCTCTCAACTGTACAGATTATTCAGAATGTCCAGATAACTGGCTCATATTTTCTGCCTGTTCCTCTGTCCCTCTGGCAAATTAGTGGGATGATCTCAGAATTGTAGTAATGAAATAATGACATACATTTGATTTTCAGATCTCAAAACCTTCAGAAAATGTATATTAAAACAAATCCTGTCAATCATGCAACTCTCCAAGTTTATGACAGCAATATTCAAAACATGTGCTTATTTGTACCCCCATGTTGACAAGCTTTGTCCAGAGTGTGTGCATTAAGAGATTGAGAGGTGTGTGCATAATATTAATTTTGAATCTGGGAATATGTGCAGAAACAGTCAGGTAGTATTAACAAACATTCCCTCCACAGGTCTACCAGCTAAGAGATGTAAGGATTTAGATATAAAACAGCTGAAGTATACACTGTGCACAAAGATACCACTGCCCAAACCAAGACCATAGGGTATTGTAATAATACCTGTACCTTAATGATTAGAGCAATGATCATTAAAGTTGTGAGTATTACAAGGATATATAAGTTAATTGACATCTCTCCTCCCACACCATAAGTGCAACAATAATCTAAATACACAAATCAATGTGTATGTTTACACCAAACCTACTGTTGGGACATATGTCCTATTGTTCAATAAGTATTGAAATGTGTTTCTATTAATGTTCCATGTTGAAATACTGCCATTGGTGGCCTGTTGCTATCAATGTAACCTGCATGCCATTGTAATGGCTACTGTGGTTCCATATATGCATGTGTTCTGTTTGCTATGCAACTGTTCCAAATCTGGTGTTTTGGGTTAATGGGAATATCTATGCATGCTGTTATAACTAATCCTGGATTGTGTTGACTATTATTAACCCACATATGCTTTAAAACTGCAACACAATAGCACGTATGGGAAGGCTAGTCCCAGTGGACCCACTTCTCTCACCTCATCTGGCTGTGGCACCAGACCCCAACATGCCTGAGACCCACCCCATGGCTTCCTAGCATGCTGGTCCTGCACCACCTTCAGGTAGAACCACCTCAGGGGATGGGGCTCATCCCCGCCCTGGGAGTGGGCATGGAAAGGATCCTGTCACTTGAAGTCAGGTCCAGAGATTGGTGCGTAGGAAGTACCAACAGGAGTTTGGAGATCTGCTATGCCAGCTTAAGGGCCGCATGGCACATTTAGAGGGTCAGCCTGCCCCTCCTTCTCAGCCCCCAGCAAAGCCACCTTCAGGGCCATGATGGGGCAGTGGTGACTGTCCATGGATGGGGACCTCAGTCTCACTGTTTCCATTTGGGGCTCATGGGGTTCCGATTTCCAAACACCCCACCCCATCCAAGGTGTTCACCCCCGCATGTGTCATCTACCACCTGTGTATGCTGTCTTGTCTGTCTTGTCTGTCTTCCTATCCAACCTACCTCCCCAAATATACCTACTATAGTTCCCCAACATCCCACTCTCACCTAAAAAAAAGGGAAATCTGTTCCCAACACAATTTTCACACCATACATTACTGTCCATTTCACACCCACTTACAACTGCTTACAGGTGCCTTAATCACTCTGTATCCCCCCAAACATTTTCCCCATACATAGCTGTCCATTTCACACACGTGTCCATTGGACACATGTAATCTGGTCTAATTGGCTTCACAACACATTATTGTTGTCCTCATCCTGCTCTCAGGCATTTGAGTGTCCAAATCTATCTCCAAATTCAGTACATATGCACAGTTGTTGCTGTAGAGGAAATGGAGAGCTATGGACCTTCTCTACACACATCCTGCACATCCCTAGTTACTTTCTCTATTGATTTTCCCTCTGTGTACCCCTTTTTCATCAATTTACTATCACCCTTTTTTTCATTTAAAGAAATTAGAGAGGGGGTAAGTACTTTTAAGCAGTAGTAAGCAGGTTTAAGCCTGTTTGCATGGCAACAAGGACTGACTACACAGATGAACCACTGTCAGGCTGTCTGTAAGCATATTTAACCAGAAGTTAGCATTGCTTACCATCACGCAAACCCTCTTACATACACTTAAAAGTGCCTTAGTCACACTGTATCCAACAGCCCTTGTTCTGCACAGCAATGAAGTAATCAGCCCTTGCACATTTTGAACCCAGGACTCTGCACACCATAGCCACAGTGATTTACCACCAAGCCATTTAAGCTGTACATAAATGTGATGGTTTCTCAAACATATCATGCAGCACAGTCACTCAACAGTAGGAAAAATGTATTTATTTATGTAGATCTATGTATATATATATATATATATATATATATATATATATATATGTATATAAAATATACATATATAAATGTGTATTGTATTTGCACATTGGATCCACACTCTGAACCTCTCACTGCAAAACATCTGACCAAAGGCACTGTTAATGGGGGGTGGAAGGGGCCCGAAATAGTGATCTTTTGTAATTATTGCCATTATCCCTTTTTCCAGAGCTGAACAGATCTACCTTGCAACACAATAACCAGCACTTGCAAGTTTTGAACCCAGGACCCTGCATAACATAGTCACAGCAAGTTAACAGTAAGCCATCTGAGTTGTAAGCTGTCAGGATGATATCTGTATAATATCATGCAGAACAGTCAGTCTACTGTTGGGAATGTACAATGTAGAAGCAGTAAACATTCCAATGATACATATACACACACGCACACACACACACACACACACACACACACACACACACACACACACACACACACACACACACACACACACAAACAAACACACACACACACACACACACACATATATATATATATATATATATATATATATATATATATATATGTATATGCACATACATACACATATAAATATATTACTACTTATAGATATGAATAAGAAGAGTATATATAGAGGGTGCACAGCATATCAAACAGCCATTATTCCTACAGTCGCCAACTTTTAAAATGGCCAGTGTTTGAGTCTTTCCTACAAATGAGAATTATTGCATGAAACATATGCCCACACACAATGCAAATTACATGACTCCACACACAAGTTTACATACATAGAAATGTTAATTTGTGTACTATTTCAGTTGTTTATGCCATTTCTTATAGCAGTTAGGTGTTTGTAATACATAATAACAGATTAATACAACTCTCAAACAAAACATATGATACAGTATTCTTGTAAACATAGCATACTTTGCTGTCCAGGCTAAGGCCTTCAAGTTGTACAACAGTAAAAAAAAACACTTGCCTTGTAGATAAGAACCAGTCAGCACTTACTTAGAGGTGTAGTTCATCAGCCTCCAATTACACTCTGTACTCAACCACTAGG
>NC_056737.1:1462384761-1462392261 GCF_019279795.1 Protopterus annectens
GCTGAAACCTACAGACAGTATTAATAAAGATACATGTGCTGCACAAGCAACACCTCACTCAACCTCAGGCCCACCATTCACATCTGTACCTTGCTGGTGCCAGTGTACACCTTTAGGTTTGCTGATCATTAGCAGGAACTAAGCTTGTAGACATTGTGTTCTGAATTTGGGACACTGTAAAATGATACTCATATGTTGCCCATAGTTGTCAACCACCTGCAAAAAGGCTAAGGATGGAGAGGGGTGTCATCCTGAAACACAACAGTGAACTGAAACATACATCCAAAGCTTGTTAAGAATGGCTGTATCTAAACACAGTCATGGCCATGAATTGTGCCAGACATAACCCTGACTCCACAGCAATATTGAAGGCACTGTGTGACCTCCAAGGGCTGTGCACATGAGCTGACCTTGCAATCTGGCAGAGTTGGGGGACATTTGTAGGGTGGAGTGACCAAATAATGGCAAGTGAAGATGGACCATGCTAGTATACCCCTTCTAGGAATATTGACTGCTGTAGTTCACTTAACAGGTGCTGTAACAAACCATCATGTTAAGGGTATGCACACTTATGCAGCCCACATATTGTATGCATCTCAATCAGCATCTGCACAACTAACACATTTGTTTGATACTGCATTTGATTGCACAGGTCATATGTCACATATCAGGTGTGTGTAATGTTAACATGTGCAGTATTGTGGCTTCATGGCGTATCAGTGAAGAGGGAGGGATGTCAATAAGGGTGAGTGCACTCCTCATAGCCACAGTAATCTTTGAAGGTTGTCAGTGTAGTTGGATTTTATTACTCACACATGCACTGCTGCTGATGAGATCTGCAAATCAGATGTCAGGCTTTCACTATTGACATCTGTTCTCATACCATCCCAGGTATGTGTCAGACAAACACACAGGGGCGTTGAGCAACAGAGCAAACATAACTGCCAAGCATATAGACATTCAGCAATGGTGTGTACATTCATGAGGTATGGTGCACAATACATGCCAGGGTGCTGAACAGGTGCAGAGCAATACTGTGTACATAGGTGCAGTGTGCTCCAGGGAATGGGCATCACCTACTAACACAACTCATGCATCACAAAAATGTATAATGTTGATAACAGGGTTTGAGTATAGCTGCAGTGCATGCTGTTGAGTGCCATATGTCATGCATGTTGATAGTTGGGTAATGAGAGGTCTGTGTAATATCTTTGTGCCACCTCACCTGTAAGTGTGTGTGTGTGTGTGTGTGTGTGTGTGTGTGTGTGTGTGTGTGTGTGTGTGTGTGTGTGTGTGTGTGTGTGTGTGTAGAGTTAAGCAATAATATACAGGTCTTAAAGTACGTTTCTTGTTTTCCCCACACAGGTGGCGAGGTGGGTCATGGTTCCTCTTGCAGGCAAACTGATGTTAGTGACCATACAGACTCTGACAATGATGATAAGTAAGGTGAGGCACAGCCAGGGTTGTCAGGGGCTAAAGTTGTGATGGTTGACATCCCACTGTAATCCACCCCATCCCTGCACACAGTCACATTGCCTATACATGTCCCATCACCAGTGGCCATAGATGAGGGACAGTTTGCAGGTGGTGGCATGGGACAGGACAGTGTGGTGACTATGGCAAATGTGTCTGTACACAGCAGCCATAGCTGGATGACCGGTGAGGTAACACACAGGCAGATGTACAGGGGTGTTTGTAGGGGGGCTGCTGGCCATCCTGCCTCTGGCAGAAGTGCCACAGCAGATGTCACCAGATGCATCTTTTGGGCCATCATGGAGGCACAGGCACATATGGAATGTTATAACAGAGTCTGAGGCTCCAGAGGGCTACTCATTTTGCTGTTATTGACAACATCCGTGATCTTGCAGGTGCCCACCGTTATTTTGCAGAGGTCCTAGATAGATGGTTGGGTGAGATGGTGCGAATCCACAACCGTGCAATGTCTGTGTTAGAGCATATGGTGGGAGTAGGGCGACAGCCACGGGACATAGGTCAGCAACACCAACAGGTGGAGGTCTACGTGGATGTGCAACAACTCACAGATGCTCCAGTAGTGGCAGTACCAGCACCAGCACTGCAGGAGGGGGTGCTGTCCACACCACAACACAGCAGGCCACATGCATGTGGCCCTGACAGGTTCCAAAAGAGACCCGGAACCAGCCAATATTTGTCATCATTAGGGGAGAGTACCATATCTGGGCTTGTACCTGGTAGTGCCCATGGAACCCCTGGCAGGCACAGTTCTCATGTCTGTGGCTGGAGACGGCGAACTGCACACCCTGCCATTTACAGTCTCCAGCTATCCAACAAACCCCTATATAGGGAAGCCACATGGCAGAACTGTGTTCATACACACGCACACACACACACACACACACACACACACACACACACACACACACACACGCACACACACACGTGCACATGCACACACACACACACACACACACACAAACACACACATCACCAACACAGCTAGGGCACCTCCATACCTACACACACCACATCTGCACAGCCCAATTAATAATGAACCCCCTAACACACACACATGATATGAAGCAAATGGCTCAGCCTAAGCCTCTGGCAAACCCACAACACACCCTGTGCATATGATGATACCTATGCCACATCCATGTCATCCATAACATCGATGCAGGGACAGGCTAATATGGTTCTGATGCACAAGGTGAATGTACTAAGGTGAAGCAATGTAATGCTGTGTAATATGTTTTCAGCAGGAAAGTTTAATGCTTACATGTCAGGATGTGTAGCTGTCCAGCCATGATGCATTATAGCTGCTATTAACACTGACTGATTGTGATCTCTGTAATGTATTCAGTTTGTGTTGTAGGTGTCTATGTGTCAGCAGGATGTTGGTCTGCTGTTGCTTCCTACAATGGGTATGGCACTGTGGTGACACATTGACTGTGTCATATCCTGGGTACAGCTGAACACAAGTAACAGGTCTGTATAACAGTTTCTGCAAGTGCCACATGGCTGATAGATCTGAGGGGTGTATACAGGTGAGTGCATGATGGCTGATGTCAGCAGCCTTTCTACAGTTGACAATGGTAATTGTACTGGGTGGCACACCCCACATGTTTGTGTATAACACACACACACACACACACACACACACACACACACACACACACACACACACACACACACACACACAGAGGCTTTGGTGTTGATGCAATACACAGAGAATACTGTACACACGGACGCACTTAATCTTGCAGTGAACCCATTTTAGCCTATGTAATTCCACCAAGACAAAATAGGCAAAATATCACATCAGTAAATAATCAGTCTGCTAGTTTAATGTCATTGACGATGGTACTGGCAGGGTATATGTCCCCTACCCCAATGTAGGGCAATCCTGAAGTTGGTAAATATAGGTGTGCTGGTGTGGTTGGCACAGCCCTCCACTTTGGAGGATGTGGAGTGGTGTAGAACCACATATAGTGTTATTGACAACTACTTAACCTGGTAACATAAACTATACAGTATTACAGCAGACTAAGCAGGGGAATACACACAATAATAACCCCAATGAGGGTGGCTGTGTCCACAACATCCACACCCTACTATATATACCAACTCCAGTATCGCTGTACAGCTATACAGTGGGCAAGAGGGCATTTACACATTTACCACTAGTTTTGATGGAATGAATTTCCACAAGATGATACCTTTGAAATGTTAGCATTTGCCAGTAAGTTCTTGGACAGATGACCTCCTGGGACATGTATTTTCTGCAAACTGAAGTAGATCCCTTCACATACACACACAAACTTACTTGGCAACACTGAGAGTAGAACCCCTACCTAGGTACTTATTGCTACTAATGTGTTTGGCCTTAATTGCACACACCACACAATTTTTAGGATGAGGAGTGTCTCAAGTTTCTTATTAAGTGAAGAACATCACCAGGCCTTGTACAGTATGATAATGGGGGATGTACTGGGTGTTAATGAACAATACATAGTATGACATACTGTCATATACACACTGACAAACACATAATAGTCATAGACACATCTGGGAGACCTGGGTTTATCAGTGCTAACTACCTTGTCAGTGAGTCCATTCTTTACATATAATTTGCACACAGGGTATGCATCATTGGAGTGGATAGTGTAATCAGTTACCTGTATGGTCAATGGTGACAATGGTCCTCATACAGTGGACCTTGGGACATGCACTGGGGGTACTATGGTGTAAAGACAGTATACCCAGCACCCACACCCCACATTGGATATTTTACTCACTGAAACCCATGACAATACTCTGACATACCCACAATCACACATTGACCAGGACTGCACCCTCATGTCTATATCAACAGTGCTACTACTACTACAAGGATGTGCATTTATTGTACATGCCACAGGGATAGTACGGTGATGGTTTGTCATGGCTCTCCTAAGGTCAGCAACATCACTATCCCTTATACTGTATGGCAAGGTGTATTGCATTTGGAGAATGTGAGCTTAGAATGCTGTATCATAAAAATATACACACGTGCACACATATACACACACTTGCCACAACTCTGAGGGTAACCCATGACTATCTACCCATTTGTACAACAGTGTTGTGCTGGTACTGCAAGCTCCAGGTAGCCCATATGTTAAAGAGTGTAACAAGGTACATTTAATGTCCATTACAGCAGCAGTCATTATTAACTATGGCAATGAGGGGTGTAGTGGGTGAGAAGTCCCTCAGGATATTATCAACTACGAGTTTACAAACACACAGACACTGTTATTCTCGGTAATGAACACTGACAGATTTTTCAGTACTGGGGTCCTATACACATAGTAGTCTACAGTTAATAGCCACATATCAGATCAATATCCATTAGCAAATACTTAATAACACACAGCTCACACACCAAAAACACAATAGTCAGTACTCAGAGTCCAGCTTTGCATGCAGGGGTGTATGGTTTCAGTACTACAATCTGCAATCAACTCTTACTTTGGAAAGCACTGTTAACAGCAGTAATGTAATAATACAATACATCCAGGTGTGACTACATATAACCTGGGATACTACCCATGCATGAAATACATACAAACAGAAAAGATTGTTGTACTAGCCATATATACTCAGGTGTCCAGACAGTATACTCACACCCCTTGCTACTGTAATGACAGCACATACAAGCATGTTAAGTACATGGAATTAAATACACTTGTTAAAGAAGTGCTATTTCATCAGACTGGAATGTGATCACTAGTTACCAGGGTGGAGCCATGCTTAGCAGGTGTAAGCATTGCTTAAATATGAATGCTAAGCAGATTTGTGCACTGGTAAGCAAATCCTACATGGTGTAAGCACCTATTCATATAACCGCACATTAGCGCCCCCTGCATAAAGCTGTTCAAAACTGCCTTAAACACTCTGTATTCAACAGTCCTTGTTATGCCTAGCAACAAAATAAATAGCCCTTGCAGATCTTGAATCCAGGATACTGCACACTATAGTCACAACAGTTAAGCATTAAGCAATCACAGCTGTGAAGCCGTTTGGTGTTTTTTGCAATATATATGTCAATACACATACTGAATAGTAGTGAACAACTGCTTTGACTTCTACAATTCTGTAGTACTTGCTTGTGAAAATAGTTTTGAATCAGTATGTTTTTATACCTAAATTCACACATATCAGATAAATATGGTGGGATACACCTGGGAAGGTATATACGACACTCATGTTTACACTTAACAAGGATATGGATATTTATATATCTATATATGTATATACATATGCCGATATATGTATACATGTACATACATACACACACACACACACACACACACACACACACACACACACACACACACACACACACACACACATATATATATATATATATAGATATATATATAGATATATGTATGTATGGATATTTATATATCTATATATGTATATACATATGTCGATATATGTATACATGTACATACATACACACACACACACACACACACACACACACACACACACACGTATATATATATATAGATATATATATAGATATATGTATGCATATATATATATATATATATATATATATATATATATATATATATATATATATATATATATATATATATATATATGATCATCATCATCTTTCGGCTTTTCCCGTTAGGGGTCACCACAGCGGATCATCTCTTTCCATTTCTTCCTATCCTCTGCATCTTGCTCTGTCACACCAACTGCCTGCATGTCCTCTGTCACCATGTCCATAAACCTTATCTTAGGCCTTCCTTTTTTCCTCTTACCTGGCAGCTCCATCCTTAGCATCTTTTTCCCAATATGCCCATCATCCCTCCTCAGCACATGTCCAAGCCAACGCAATCTCATCTCTCTTGCTTTGTCTCCAAACTGTCCAACATGAGCTGACCCTCTAATATACTGATTCCTAATCCTATCCATCCTAAGCACAGCGAGTGCAAATCTTAACATCTTTAACTCTGCCACATCCAGCTCTGACTCCTGCCTTTTTGTCAATGCCAATGTATCCAACCCATATAACATAGCTGGTCTCACTACCCTCTTGTAGACCTTCCCTTTCACTCTTACTGGTACCCGTCTGTTGCAAATCACTCCTGACACTCTTCTCCACCCATTCCATCCTGCCTGTACTCTCTTCTTCACCTCTCTTCCACATTCACCATTACTCTGAACTGTTGATCTCAAGTACTTAAACTCGTCCACCTTTACCAACTCTACTCCCTGCATCCTTACCATTCCTCTACCCACCCTCTCATTTACACACATATATTCTGTCTTAGCCCTGCTGACCTTCATTCCTCTGCTCTCTAGAGCATATCTCCACCTCTCCAGAGTCTCCTCAACCTGATTCCTACTCTCACTACAGATCACAATGTCATCTGCAAACATCATAGTCCACGGGGCCTCCTGTCTGATCTCATCTGTCAACCTGCCCATCACCACTGCAAATAAGAAAGGACTCAGAGCTGATCCTTGATGTAATCCCACCTCCACCTTAAACGGATCTGTCACTCACACTGCAGTCCTCACCACTGTCACACTACCCTCGTACATATCCTTATATATTACATATATGTATATATATATATATATATATATATATATATATATATATATATATATGATCATCATCATCTTTCGGCTTTTCCCGTTAGGGGTCACCACAGCGGATCATCTCTTTCCATTTCTTCCTATCCTCTGCATCTTGCTCTGTCACACCAACTGCCTGCATGTCCTCTGTCACCACGTCCATAAACCTTATCTTAGGTCTTCCTTTTTTCCTCTTACCTGGCAGCTCCATCCTTAGCATCTTTTTCCCAATATGCCCATCATCCCTCCTCAGCACATGTCCAAGCCAACGCAATCTCATCTCTCTTGCTTTGTCTCCAAACTGTCCAACATGAGCTAACCCTCTAATATACTGATTCCTAATCCTATCCATCCTAAGCACAGCGAGTGCAAATCTTAACA
>NC_056737.1:1462394761-1462434761 GCF_019279795.1 Protopterus annectens
CAGACATGTTGGAAGTCACTTCTGATACTGACATGTATGCCATCAGTTACTGACAGACATCATAAGATCATCATAGTGAAGTACCCCACAACTCACAGTTATGATGCTGTGGAATACAGTAATCCAGAAAAGAGCACAGCGTTGCGAGTCCACAGAAAAAGATTTATTAACAAAAAGTTATCCACAGGTTAAGCGCTTTAATCAAACTGAATTACTTCATCAGAACGATTAACCAAGAACTCCACAGTTTACATAGTCAAAACTTTAAAATCATTGGTGCAGAATTAGCCAATGCCCAACATTGAATAGCATTTCTCATGAATATCAAGCATTAAAATATATAATGAATGAATTCAAATTATACATTTACTAAAATAACAGAAATTGGGTAAAAAACATTTTTTGTATAACCCAAGATGATACATATTTAAATAAGAATCTTTGATATATAATAAAAATGAAAATTATTTTAGTATTTATATGTATATATATATATATATATATATATATATATATATATATATTTATTATATAAAAATAAAACTGATGTTTAAAAGTCGTAAATATATGTTATAAATATGTCAATAGTGAATACATAATATTGATGATACACATTTAAACTAGTTCTGCCTTTTCCTTCAATATAGGCATTATAGAAATGTGTTCATTTATGCCAGGAGGGTGGTCGGCTGCCAACCTAAGTTGCCACAACAACTCTTTTTTGTATAATATATTCTGCCAATCACCTCCCCTCATATCAATTTTAATAAAATCAAGTATACCAAACTTGAAGCATTTAAAATTCTTACACAAAATACTGTGTTTATACAAAGCATTGGTGTTTTTTTCATTTTTGATGTCATATAGATGTTCATATATCCTAATTTTCAACATTCTTTCCGTCTTACCAATATAGAAAGATGGACAGATGGTACATTGAGCAATGTATACTAATTTATTTGAACAACAATTACCATTTTTCAAAGAAATGTGACTTCTATTTGAATTACTTAAAATTATATCCCTGCTTGTTAGAATATAGGGACAGTACAAGCACCTTCTACATGCTTTGGTACCAATTGTATTCCCCTGCATATTGTTTAAATTTCTACTAGATTCCACCAAGGTTTTAATATTACCTCTTACCTTGATGGAAAATATAGGTTTGTCACCAAGAATACGAACTATCTCAGGGTTAGTTCTAAAAATGTTCCAATTTTTTATCATAGTACCCTTAATATGTGAATATAGGGGACAGAATTGAACCACACATGCTTGCTGAAAGTTGATGGTATTCTGAACATTTTCTTCATTATTTGCAAAACCAGACCTACTTTCACTAGTACCTAATAATGGTTTATAAATAGTGCCCCATTTTATATTAACCTCATCGAGAATAGGGTCAATAAAATGATCCGGATATCCTCTTTCCAAAAACATGGTCCTTAAATTCCTGAACTCCACTATGATATCCTTTTTCATAGTAGTCATCCTGGCTACCCTGACAGCCTGACCCTTTACAATACTTTTTCTGATAGGCAGGATGATGACTATTATAATGTAGATATGCATTACAAAAAGTGTTTTTACGGTAGATTTTAGAATGGAAACAATCCTGACTTTTAAAAATCTTGACATCAAGAAAATTGATTTCCTGCTGATGACACTGGAAGGTAAACTTTAAGTAATCTGTAGTCTGATTAATATAGTTCACAAACTCAGAAATTTCATCTAAACTTCCCTTCCATAAAATAAAAATATAATCCAAAAACCTACCGTAATAGGTAATGCATGAAAAAAATCTTTGGTGTGAAAAAACATATTTTTGCTCTCAACCTAGGAGAACCAGGTTAGCGTAAAGGGGGGTGCAAGCAGCACCCATTGCTACTCCCTTTAACTGTTTATAATATTCGCCACCAAAGAATATAAAATTGTTGTCCAAAATCAAGCTCATGAGCTCACATAAAAGTAAAACTTCATCTGATTTTAAAGATGAATGAGTAAATAAAACCTCTTCAAAGAGACTTAAGCCTTCATCTTTTGGAATGCAAGAGAAAAGATCTTGTACATCTATGGTGAGAAACCAACAATCAGATGACCATAAGTCTGGCTTAATCTGCCCCAAAAAATCCCAAGAATCTTTAAGTTGATGTGGAAATTTACTTAAAACATATTTAAATTTTTTATCCACATACACCGCTAAATTATGGGTCTTGGAGCCAGCAGCTGCAACTATAGGTCTAAAAGGTGGCATCTTTAAATTTTTATGCACTTTGGGTATTCCAAAAATCATAGGAATTTTTGGATATTTATTATACAAAAAGTTGTATTCATCCTTAGAAATTCTCTGATCTAATAAGTATTCATATAAATAACTATCCAACCTACGATAGGAAATATTGATTTCATTTTTTGAACACACTGAATAGATGTCCTCTTGGAATAATATATGTTGCATATCATTGTTGTAATCTACCATGCTGTATATAACCACCCCCCACCCTTGTCCGGAGTCATAATTCTAATGCTCTTGTTTTGCCTGAGACTCTCCAAGAGACTCTTTTCATCGGCCCTACCCCACTTGCAGGGTGGTGCTTTGATGTGTATGCGTGTGCAGTCTATAGCACCCACTACCAAAAACACAATAGTCAGTACTCAGAGTCCAGCTCCTGACAAGGATGGGGGCAAGTTTAGATTAAATTAGATTCCTGACAAGTTTAGATTAAATTTCTGAGTTTATGAACTATATTAATCAGACTACAGATTACTTAAAGTTTACCTTCCAGTGTCATCAGCAGGAAATCAATTTTCTTGATGTCAAGATTTTTAAAAGTCAGGATTGTTTCCATTCTAAAATCTACCATAAAAACACTTTTTGTAATGCATATCTACATTATAATAGTCATCATCCTGCCTATCAGAAAAAAAGTATTGTAAAGGGTCAGGCTGTCAGGGTAGCCAGGATGACTACTATGAAAAAGAATATCATAGCGGAGTTCAGGAATTTAAGGACCATGTTTTTGGAAAGAGGATATCCGGATCTTTTTATTGACCCTATTCTCGATGAGGTCAATAGAAAATGGGGCACTATTTATAAACCATTATTAGGTACTAGTGAATGTAGGTCTGGTTTTGTAAATAATGAAGAAAATGTTCAGAATACCATCAACTTTCAGCAAGCATGTGTGGTTCAACTCTGTCCCCTATATTCACATATTAAGGGTACTATGATAAAAAATTGGAACATTTTTAGAACTAACCCTGAGATAGTTCGTATTCTTGGTGACAAACCTATATTTTCCACCAAGGTAGGAGGTAATATTAAAACCTTGGTGGAATCTAGTAGAAATTTAAACAATATGCAGGGGAATACAACTGGTACCAAAGCATGTGGAAGGTGCTTGTACTGTCCCTATATTCTAACAGGCAGGGATATAATCTTAAGTAATTCAAATAGAAGTCACATTTCTTAAGTAATTCAAATAGAAGTCACATTTCTTTGTAAAATGGTAATTGTTGTTCAAATAAATTAGTATATATTGCTCAATGTACCACCTGTCCGTCTTTCTATATTGGTAAGATGGAAAGAATGTTGAAAAATAGGATATATGAACATCTATATGACATCAAAAATGAAAAAAACATCAATGCTTTGTATAAACACAGTATTTTGTGTAAGAATTTTAAATGCTTCAAGTTTGGTATACTTGATTTTATTAAAATTGATATGAGGGGAGGTGATTGGCAGAATATATTATACAAAAAAGAGTTGTTGTGGCAACTTAGGTTGGCAGCCGACCACCCTCTGGGCATAAATGAACACATTTCTATAATGCCTATATTGAAGGAAAAGGCAGAACTAGTTTAAACGTGTATCATCAATATTATGTATTCACTATTGACATATTTATAACATATATTTATGATTTTTAAACATCAGTTTTATTTTTATATAATAAAAAAAAAAAATATATATATATATATATATATATATATATATATATATATATATATACATATAAATACTAAAATAAATTTCATTTTTATTATATATCAAAGATTCTTATTTAAATATTAAATATATTAATATATACAAAAAATGTTTTTACCCAATTTCTGTTATTTTAGTAAATGTATTAATTGAATTAATTCATTATATATTTTAATGCTTGATATTTTGATGCTTGATATTCATGAGAGATGCTATTCAATGTTGGGCATTGGCTAATTCTGCACCAATGATTTTAAAGTTTTGACTATTTAAACTGTGGAGTTCTTGGTTAATCGTTCTGATGAAGTCATTCAGTTTGATGAAAGCGCTTAACCTGTGGATAACTTTTTGTTAATAAATCTTTTTCTGTGGACTCGCAACGCTGTGCTCTTTTTTGGATTACTGGTTGTATTTCGAGCGCATTCAACACCATTGTTTTGGATCCTGTGGAATACAGCTGAGATATGACCAATAAACGTGAACAGTCTGACACAATCTGGTCAGTCCAGAGGTATATACAGAATTCCTTAGTGCAAGATGTATGGACCAAGCTTGACAAAGTGGATGTTTACAGCAATGTAAATGGGGATATCACAAAAATACTGGAATAAATAAGCTCACACAGGAGGAGCAGAGGTCCCAAGCCCACATACTTCCCACTAGATAGTGACACACATCTCTACACCATCCCACTGCTTTGTCAGAAATAAACAACAGTTATGGTGGCCAGGCAACAGTACATCTGACAAATATCTGGACATAACATCAAACTAGGTAAATACACTGAGCTGCTAGGCATGTCACAAAGCACTGTGCAAACTACAGGCGGACTGCCACAACACTGACCCTAGTTTCCTATGGGGGAATACACATGTACTTGCAAATATAGCAGGCAATAAAGGCATGTAACAGCATGGAGTAATAGATACCAGTGTGAAAGTGCATATCCACAACCAATCTGAACACAGTCACAGTCACATTATGGTAAGCTTAATTAATATTACTGCATAAGGACTGTGTGAACAAACCTACCATCATACGTGCCACTCGCACTGTAACCATACATATACTGGACCAATACACAGTGTAGTCTGATGCCTGACTGTGGTATGGACATGTGTCAGTCTGGCCCTACAAACATGTATGCTGATAGGGTACCATAAACTGGAGCAGCATGCAACAGTAGATAGAACAGGGCCAAGAACAGTGACCTCTACCACAGTCTGTACACAGGGCAAGTAATATATTCAGCAATCACCATAAGTACACAGACCTCACTACTGTACACACTACAGCAGAATGTCCAGGTTTTGTCCTCAAATAAGGCCTACTATACATAACATGTCTAGCAGTCTGATATCTCACTGGCTTGTTATCAGGTGTGATGTCATTAAATACTGATGTACTGTACATACGCACCTCTTACTGCATGACATGTGGACAAAGGGTGATAGACTTGGGGGATGAAGGAACAAGCACAGGGCCAGTATTGATATATTGCTGTGATAAACCAAGAAAGTTCTTGGTGTAACAGGGTTTGTTGTGACATATCTCTTCTGAGGGTTATGAAGTTAGTAACTCACATGGATGGCACTATGTACTGACTGCAATCATCAGAGTAGACTACTGCATCTCTAAAGATAGGAAATGTGCGAGTAACACAACACATGTAAAACTCCAAACTCTGACCAGTCTGCAGATAGCCCTACAGGTGAGTTTCCTCAACAGCATAACACTGTCATGCAAGACTTTAAATCATGTAGAACAGCCATATCCACATCAACCCTGTTAAACCAACATTACTTCAAATGTAGAACAGCAATACTTACATTCTGTCCCCATGTCTGGAACATCCCCCTCCTGTTTGTTGGCCTGTCTCCACAGTGTATGTTGTAAGAGGTATTTCCAACTACCCTCTGTAATGCTGTTTGTCAAACACCCACATGAAGTCCTGCTCACAGTGAAAGAAAAGGGGCAACACACACACATGAAGTGCTTAGTTATAGGAGTGTGTTTTCATGCAATTGGCTATAGGAATGATACCACAGCTGTTCCACATGTAATTAGCAAGTGAGGGACTGCAATTCATGCACAGGCCATCATCTGATCATTAGCATTACTTACAAAACTCAAGCTGCTGCCTATGCAAAGCAAATGTACTTTTCCACATCCACCAGAGAGGGAGAGAGAGAGAGAGAGACAGAGACAGAGACAAAGTAAGAAAGGAAGGGAGTAAGAGAGTAAGAGCCAAGTGGTATCTGGGTATTATAATGGTTGCCTATATTGTTTACTAATCCATACTGTCACATAGAATTTGCACATGGCTGTACACATTTATGGCTGAGAATTGTCTACAATCACCTCTACAGTGTTTGAAAACTGTTGGCCTTGTAATGTGGACAATGGGACATATAGGTCCTCAATATAATGATGTTGCAAAACCCACACTGTAATGGATCCTGTCATTACACAATCACCCTAACACCCACACAGGATACTGATAACACATACACAGACGCACACTTACCAGTACTGAGTTTCAAACCCCTACCGACTATGTATTGCTATTACAGTGTTATGCAGTTATTGCAAACGCCATGGAGCTTACATGTTGGAGAGCTGTCCAAAGGTATCTTTGAAAATGGGTGACATCAGCAACAGTGCTAAAGAAGGAATAAGGGAAGTGCAGTACATGTGAATGTCCACAAAAGCAAGTGTCAATGAAGACACACACACACTCTGTCAGGGAAACACACAGATTATCACAGTTGGCAGTATCATGATTAGAATTCCTACCTAACTAGTTTGCTACACT
Organism: Protopterus annectens; assembly: GCF_019279795.1. Lineage (NCBI taxonomy): Eukaryota > Metazoa > Chordata > Ceratodontiformes > Protopteridae > Protopterus > Protopterus annectens. The sequence continues at coordinate 1,462,401,568 of NC_056737.1, forward strand.
ACAGTATTACATAGTTATCACAAGTGCCACAGAGCTTATATGGCTGATATATGGCCAAATGATTATTTCAAGGTGAATGACATCAGCAGGCATGCTAAAGTAGGGCAATGGGAGGTATAGTGATGGTGAATGGCTTCAAAATCATTAATATCCACACAGACACACACACACACACACACACACAAACACACACATGCACACACACTTGTCAGTACTGAGATGCATAGGTTTATTGCTTCACAGGTGTGTAGTAGGTGAATGGGCCTGAAAGCTGTACAAGGCTAGGCAAAGGTAATACCTTGGCATCAGGCCACATGACAATGGTCTCCAGTGTGGCTCTGGGGTGTTGTCCCTGGAGTGCTCCCCACAGGTGAGTATTGTATTCACAATCCACTCATCTGGGTTACTATTGTGGGTGGCCAGTGATGTGCACTGCTTCCTATGTATGTGATCTATATTCCATAACATGGACAGTGTCCGGGCTGTGCACATGTCCCACACGCGTGTTCTTTGACATGTGGAAGTGTACATGAGGTCTCTGGGGCATGTTGTGTGTACAGATTGTTATCTTCTGATGTAGCATTCCTGACCTCATTTGGGGAGTCCTGGCTATGGAACTGAGATCATGCTTGCATCTACATTGACAGCATGATACAGGTATTCAGTGGAGTTAGTGGCATCTGTAGTGATTGTGAATGGCTTCAGAATCATTAATATTTACACACACACACACACACACACACACACACACACACACACACACGCACACACACACACACACACACACACACACACACACTTTCACAGTTACCATGTCTGGGATTAGAAATCCTACCTAACAAATATGTTACATTATAGCATAACACAGTTATTAGTATTCCATACTACACAGACAACTAATGTGTTGCTAACCTGTATATACAACTACAAAGGCGTGTGCAGTTGACAGTTACATTTTATGTACTCTATCTAGGGTACTTCCACCTGTGTACTGTGTGTATGTCTGGGCCCACATTCATGGTATGTCCATCTTTCAGACGGTGACAGATACTAATGTCTGAACAATGAGTATGGATGACTGCTGAATTAGTCCTTGCTGGGATGCATTGTGGTTGGCACGGCAGTTGTTAGAACATGGCCCTGTCATTGACAGTATTGGCCATAAGCCACCAGGTCAGAACTCTCCATGCCTACATGCTGACTACTTCCACACAATATACAACACACAACAACCTAACACACAGAGCCCTGCATATTGTACATATTGTACATATGCGACAATCTATCCTGTAAATTGGGCCAGCTCAGGTAATTTGTGCTCCACTGTTATTAAACCCACACGTACATGTTACTGCATTTCTACATAGGATTGCGGGGGGGGGGGGGGGGGCGGGCACAGCTGACAACTGTAAACATTTTCTATGTCTGTACTGGTATTTCAGGTACTCTGTGGGCTTCCATTTCATTTTGTATTCTGAAATATCATGCAGACTAGAAGAATATCAGTAGAGTACAGATCTTAGGTTTTATTGACCTACATTTCAGTTTCAGACTTCATACCCTGCAGAACTAACATACAACTGTCTGACCTGTTGCAGTCTGTCTGTGTAGGGCTGGATGGGGCTGTTCTCCATTGCCATTAATTGGAGGCCTTAGCACAGCCATTCTTTATGGTCATCTACATCTGCCCTGCTGGCTGAGGCTGTTGGGTATGTGAGCCTCACTAGCATGCATGTGTGTGTCCTATGGACACACATTTGGGCCTCCACATGTTCTGCAGTGGGTTTTGTCACCTTGTCTAGTACTGCCTACTTTGTTGACACCAGTATTTGTTATGGATTTCATGCTGCCCATATAGGTGTCCACTATCTGCTGCCATCCCATTCAGCCCCCTGATTCCCTTGTATGCTCACATCCATACCATAGATACAACTATCAGAACATACTACTCCATTCAGCACTTAATAGGAAGAGTGACTTACCTTGTGGCTGTGCCAGTATTGAGGATGGTGCTGGAGGGATGTCTATGTTGGATGCACATAGTACACTCCCTATACATGGTAAATCACAGGTAGTGTCATGTTTGGCATTCCTTTTGCTGTATGTGTAAGTCAGAGAGAGGTGTCATTCCATGGGTTCTAACATGTCAGTGTATGTGCTATGTGTTGCCTCTTTGCCAAAGCCTGGGCACACTGGGCATGCCTCCTTCTGCCTACATGGGAAGGCTCAGGTTGTTCCTCCTCCAAGTCACTCTGTGCCTGTGCTGGATTTGGCAATGGTGGGGGGCTGTGTGGCCCTGTCCCATGCTGTTCCTGCTGCAGATATTTTCGCAGGATCATATTGTGTAGCATGGCACATACAATGAACATTTGTGTACATGTAGCTGGAGAGTACTGCAAGGCTCCACTGGATATGTCCAGGCACCGGAACTCTGACTTCAGCATCCCAAACACATGCTCTATTATGATTCTGGTTTGTGTGTGTGTCACATTATGGAGTTCTTGTTCGGATGTGTGTGTGTGCATTTCTGATGAATGTCATCAGCCATGGCTCCAGTGCATAACCAGCATCCCCCACTGGGTTGCCATATGGGATGTCCCCAATGGCAAATCCCTGGTACAGCTGTGTCATATGCCAGATGTGGGAGTTGTGTTAGCTTCCAGGGCTGCAAGCATATTCATTTAGTATAATGCCCTGAGGATCACACATGAACTGGCAGTTGATGGAGTGGAAGCACTTGAAGTTTATGTAGACCCTACCCCACTTGCGGGGTGGTGCTTTGATGTGTATGCGTGTGCAGTCTATAGCACCCACTACCTCAGGGTATTCTGCTATTTGATGGAAGAGACGCATAGTTCTGGTCAATGCCTCAAGAGTATTAAGGAAATATATGTGCTCACCGGCATATGCTGACATGGCATCAAGGAACTGGTGGAGTACCCTGGATGCTGATGCCTGTGAGATCCCCATTATATCCCTAGTTGCCCTTTGGAAGGTACCTGTGGCTAGTATCCTTAAGCCTACACATACTTTAGTATCCACTGGGATGGGTTCCCCTTTGTTGGCTCTGTGTGTGAGGCGTGGCCGGCACAGCTCAACAATCTGCTGTAGGAGGTCCCTGTCTACCCTGTAGCACTCCACTATCTCCAGCTCATGTAGACCATGGTAGGTTATCCTGGGTCTGTACACTCTTCTCATTCTCCTCACTGTGGGTTGGTCATCAGCATTCTCATCCTCACCACCCTCAGCCTCTTCCACATGTTGATGTATGAGAGTGACAGCAGCCCCTATCATTTTGTTAGTTTTGTCAGGTAAAATGTCCTTGTCTGTGGTGTAGAGTTTGTGGGAAAAACCAGAGTGAAAGGTGTTTGCATAGTTTATAGTTGTGTGCCGGGCTGGGCTGCTGCCTGTGTAATTTGCTGATTCTGATACATTTCACCTGCCAGTTGTGCTAGTTCTCTTTGGATGCCTTCCTACTGCTATTTTCCCTTCCTCACCACCCTCAGCCTCTTCCACATGTTGATGTATGAGAGTGACAGCAGCCCCTATCATTTTGTTAGTTTTGTCAGGTAAAATGTCCTTTTCTGTGGTGTAGAGTTTGTGGGAAAAACCAGAGTGAAAGGTGTTTGCATAGTTTATAGTTGTGTGCCGGGCTGGGCTGCTGCCTGTGTAATTTGCTGATTCTTATACATTTCACCTGCCAGCTGTGCTAGTTCTCTTTGGATGCCTTCCTACTGCTATTTTCCCTTCCCATTGCCTTCCTGTTTAAGCCCCGAGACTTGTCGCGCATACCCAGTGCTCAGATGTGAACAGAGCTGCTATTTCCTGTTTTTTTTTTTTTTGTTTAAAACCTGGTGCCTGGCGCGCACACCAGTTTAGGCAATGCAAACACTGCTAGGCAGCTTCAGACACACCCCCTTCCTTAGTTGTTCTTAGCTAAGGGCAAACACAGGCCACAGAGCTCGAATAAGCTTACAGCATGCATGACACTCTCCCTTATGAGGTCATCTACCTCTTACGCTTATACCATGGTGTTGCTGCACCTACATGGTTGGGTGCAATCTAACACTGAGGGGAAATCTGTGATTCAATATCAATCCCTTCATTTGCATAAACCTGACTGCTAATGCATGGTTACAAAACTGACACTGAGCCTTCCCCCTTAGCAACCACTATTCCATGGTATTGTTGTCTTATGCCATTGACTATTACGGCAGAATGCTGATTTTGGTTTAAAAGCTTACTTCCAACTTTTTTTCTTATTTTTGGGCCGATCCTATTTGCGCATCGCTGCCCTACATTTAAACGGCTGAAATCGGCCAAAAAAAATTAAAGTTATTTTTTATAATTTTGCAACTATTTACCATGCCAATGGCCATATATTTGGCCATTGACATGCCTACTACATTGAATACATGCTTTTTTTGGAGCTGTCATGCCTCTGTTTTGTAATTTGTAGAAATGTATTCAGTTAGTAGCTGAATACATTTCTGCAGGTTACGCTATTCCTGCACAGATGCCTGCCTGCTTCCGGGATTGCTAATTCACCTCATTTGAATGGTTTTCACCTGCAAATGGGGTAATTAGTATACAGGAGCTATGTCCTTGCAGAAACAGTGTAGAAGCATTCTTACATGTCCCGGGAGCTTGTTCCTGGTAGCTCGGCGGCCATATTGTGTGCAGCAGCTCTTGCACTATTCCTGCACACCGTGCAGAGCTTGCTGAATGCTGGGGACATTCCACAGCACTGTCAGATGCAAGATACATCAATAATATTGTCCCTGGGAAAAGGTCCTTCTCCAGTGTGACCTACTTATTCATCTTTATATGGTAGATAATTGGTTTGCAGCATGAGTACAGCAGCTCTACTGCAGGACTGGACACAGCTTATTCTATCCTATATATCTTTAGGTATGCAGTTGTTTCATGCTAAGGTTATGTTTGGCAAGGAAAAAATTATCTTAAGAGCTTATACTCTAAGAAAAGTGCACAACCTCTTTCATTTCTAACATTCAGGCATATGCAGTGCCAGTTGTTCAAATCAGGCTTAGAACTTCTTACTGGTACTGGAGAATCCTACAATTAAAACGTCAAACTTGCCAAGCCAATTGCAGCATATTCTTTTCTTACTCATATCTTACATCAGGGCAACTACTAGAAAACTGGTTAACATTAAAAGAGAATACATTTCTCTTGTACTAACAGGTTAACCAGTACATATGCCAAGTCAAATGTTACTTTTGTATACAATGCTGATGTCTGAAAGATGTTCTATAATTATGAACATTACAGAAATTTAGTCAGATATGCATTCATTTTCTGAGAGCTTTTGCTGCACAGTTAAATCAAGAAGATGTAAAGCATTAAATATAGGTGGATACCATTAGATACCCTGTAAAGAGGTGACTGAGTGTTCTTTAATGGCTGGGTGCCTTCCATTTACAATAGAAATATACCAGTAGGGCATGTATAGTCTAATCTATATGATATAATAGTATAATACAGACTAATACCATTTTGTTATTCATGGATATGGGAACAAGCTTGTGGAAGCAGTCAACACTGTGGTGAAAAGAAAAGCACACCCCCAAGAAAAACCTTTGACTGTATCTTGGGTGACACTGATCAGCACACAAAACTAAATTACTTTGGAGTAAAACGTTATAGTAAATTACTAAGTGCTTAGGAAGACACTGTGCACTTTGCAGAAAGTATGATATGACCGTAGATTTCTTACAATGTTTGAGACTTTGGAGAAGCACTAACAGTTGCAGCTAATTGGAACTGCCATAATCCAGCAGAATGATTTATGAGTTGGACTGAGAAAACCATCATTAAAAAACGAATTTAATGTCACCAAAAATATGGTATCTGGATTCCAGTGCAGCGTGGAAAACTACAAGCCATAATCACAGGTAAAGGATAAACTTTGGAACTAGGATTCCTTGGAAAAAGAACTAGGTTCCTATTGGACCAATATTCTGCTATAGTTTAACCTTATCTAGTCATATATCTTTGCACCCCGAATATCTCATGTTTATGGGTTATTAACAGGCAATCAATCTAAAAGACTATTAGGAGGATAGATAATGTAAAGCCTACTGTTTGTCTCCTCAAATTGTAAGGGTCTGAATGCAAAAGTGCAGAGGCAAATTTATAAATTTACAGATCCCCTTCCAATCATCAAGGGTGTGTTAAAGAGAGCTAGGGAGCTATTTTTTTTTTTTTTTTTTTTTTGTGGTAGACTAGAATCTTACAATATTATTAGGAAAGCCTTAGAGAGAAATGCCTACCATACTGAGGTTCTATTTATACTGGGATTATTTTTCTTAGAGTGAGCATTGGTGGTATTTAGAAGCTATAAGATGTTAAGAAGGGCTGGGCAATTCACAGCCATATATGCCAAGCAGATGTCACCCAGCAAGTGCGTATAGAAAACAGAGTAAATGTATGGTGCTCTTAGCTGGTCTGTGAGTTACTTAAGGAGCTCATGCTAGAGATGTTACTGTTTATTTATTTATTTTATTTAACATTTATTTACTGGAAAAGTCCGACTTAGAATGAAGCCAATTTTCAGTAGAGGCCTGGGGAGAAATGCTCCAGATGCATATCTTTGTGATGTCGGAGGAAACCGGAACACCAGGAGGAAACCCATACTACGTTTAGAAAATATTATAGTCTTTATTGGAAACCTACTTATTCCAACAGCTTAATTCATTATACCAGCAGCCACTCCTATCACATGAAATGTGGGGTGGGCAAGGGCCAGCTGGTTAGAGCAGCCAGGATGGTTACCCTATGGAGTGAGTTTGTGGAAGAATGATAGGTTGAAGGACATGTTTGCCAGCAGGGGATATCCCTTGGATCTCATTGATTTTCTCATGGCTGAAGTAATGGATAAGAGATGGAAAGGGGTTAATATTTTCCTTTTGATGTTCAACCAGGTTGTATGCAGTTTCCCCCACGTAGATAACAATTCTAGGGTACTCAACCTATGTGTGAACATGCTGGTGGATGGCTTACCTTAGAAGGATAATTTGTTTGAATTTAGCCATTGTTTGGTTGCCACTTTCAACAGTGACAGTAAATATATTCATTGGTTTATAGGTTCATAGGTTGGTACTAGGATATCGGCCCTAGGGCCTATACAAGCCTAGCCATAAAAATTCCCTGGATATTTCTTCCCACAATATTTACTTCCCTGGACCTCTGTCTAGCAGGGTGACTGACATGATCCCCGGGGTGAATTTCCTATCTCCCATCCAATCATCAAGGTTCCTTTTGAAGAGGGCCAAGGAGGCGCTCTGCTTGACATGTATGGGCAGTCTATTCCAGAGTATGGGGAGTCTCTGGGTCAGGAACCTATCCCTCCAGCATGTTTTGTTCATTGTGATGACAAGGTTTAGATCCCTGGAGCATGTGGCTCTGAGGGATTGGTATTTCTTTAAGTGGAGCATGTCCAACAGCTCAGGGTTTGATATGGCCTTGTATGTTAAGCAGAGATCACCTCTGAGTAGACGATATGCCACAGAGTATAGCTGGAGTTTTTTTAGACAGTCAGCATATGGCATCTGTTTTAGGCTTGTGATTCTTTTAGTGAGGTATTTCTACAGCCTTTCCAGCTGTTGCGGATGTCTTGTGAGGTACATACCAAACAAGGCCATATACATACCAAATTGAGTCCATTGTTTATAAAAACTGGACTTACATTACACAGGATCAGGAACTGTTGGAGAAATTGGGGGCCCAGCCAAAGATTGTATACAAGAGAGGATGTAGTTTTAAAAGCTATCTTGAGAGTTCCAATATCAACAGGCACAAGTTTATGTCTGGCAATATGTTTAAATGTGGTGCATGTGGCCAATGTAGCCTCATATTGGTCAGTGACTGTATTCAGATCAATGATAAAACTTTATTTATCAAAGGGAAATTTAATTGCCAGTCAAGTGGTGTGGTTTACATTGCAAGATGTATGTCTTGGCCTGGTTTTTATTTTGGCAAGACCAAAAAAAAGCTAAAACAATGTATCTATGAGCACTTTTATGACATCAAGAAACATAAGAAAACCAAAGCCCTTTACAGACATATCACATTATTTCCAGAGCATAAGTTTCACTTGTGGTTCTTGGAGCACGTGAGACAAAACCCCAGTGGTGGCCCTTGGTCCCTATTGTTGGACAAGATGAAGCTGTGGTGGCAGATATTTTTAAACGCATCTGTGCCAATGGGTCTGAATGATGTCATCAGTATTATGTGTTCCCTAAAAAGGAGAGCATTGGACAGATAGTGATGTTTTTTGAAATATTTTTGATTAATCTTGAAAATTTGTTTTTTATAAATTAAGAATTATTTAAAATATTTTTTCTAGTTTTGATACAATTTTGTATTATTTTTGTGGTTTGTGCAGGTATTCTGTGTGTTTTTTTTTTTGCAATTACTGCCTGCCACTTTAAATTGCTTTGCCTCTCCTTTCCTTCTTATTAGTTCATTGTGTTTTCTGCATCATGTGACTTTACTGGTCGTTTTCAGCTGAGTACTTGTTCTGTTGCACATATCTGAAGAAGTGTTAGTTGGAAAACAAAAGCGCTAATATATTTTGGTAAAGTTGTGTCTATTTTAATAAATCTGCTGTTCTGTCATCCCAGTTGCCATTGGTGAAGTGCAAGGGCTGGGTCATTCACAGCCATATATACCAGCAGATGTCTCCTAGCAAGTGCGTATAGGAAACAGAGTAAAGGTATGGTGCACTTAGCTGGTCTGTGTGTTACTTAAGGAGCTCATGCCAAAGATGTTATTGTTTAGCAAATATTATAGTCTTTCTAGCTAGGTGATGTGTTTGTATAGAGGCATGCAAAAGGAGGTACTGCATTCTGTAATAACGCTAACTATGGAAAAGTCGACAGACACAATCATTTCCTTAGATCTGGAGGATATGCCTATAGCAAATTACTTAAACTAAGAAGAATGATTACTAACAATAGTTGTAACCATACATTTCTCTCTTCTGTGTCACTTGCAAATGCACTGGGGTATTCAATATCAGTTTGATGGGCAGGGGCTCGATTCCAATGAGGCAAAAGTTGCTGCAGTCTTTCAAGCAATCTGTACTTTGCATTACTTTGCATTATGGACTTGCAATGGATATCAGTAATATGAGTAAACATCAAATGTGTATGTAACAGCATAAAGTTTTTCTGAAAAAAATATTAGGGGGCAGGGGTTGATTCCCTGATTGCAGTTTGCTGTTTAGTGATGAGCATCATTTAGTCTTCCACTGTGTTATCACTTTTTCATGAAATATGTGTTGTCTGCCTTACTTCACTGTTGCTTTAGTAAATAATGTAGCAATCTAAAAAATACTAGTTAGAAAGCCATGGGTTCAAATCCATGATTATCTACATTGCAATATGCCAACAAAATCATTAGGATGAATTAACAATGTACCAAGAAGACATAAAATAAGGCAAACCTGATACATGGATGAAAAGCATAATGACTGATGAGTTTTAATCCCCTGCCAGGTGGTTGTTCTTTTGCTTTCCACTGTTCAGTTTTCAGTCTTCAACACTGTTCTAAAACGTCATTTAAATGTGTGTATTCATGCCTTCTCAGTAGGATTTCTTCTGCGATTTCACTTGCTAATGCCCTGGTCTATAGAATATCCTTATGAAAAAGCAGGGGTTTTAACCCAGGTAGGAGTATTTTTGTTGTCCTGCTATTATACGTTCCATCCCCCTGAAATGTGTTTTTCAGTCACCTTTTATGTGAGTGCTTCTATGGCACACATTGCTATTGCACTGTTTTTGGGAACTATCCTTGAGAAAACAAACATAAAACATTAAGTATTTATTTGGATACTTCTTTCCCTTACTGACTTAATGTTTTGTATTTGTTTGGTTTTGTTTACATTACGTTTCCAGTGTTTGGTTTCATCCTTGACAAAAGGCAGAGTTTTGAACTCAGGTAAATGTGTTTTGTTACCCTGCTACCATGTTTATAATTCCACGGAAATGTGTTTTTCAGTCACCTTTTCAGTGAATGCTTCCATGGCATGCCTTTCTAATATGCTGCTCTAGAGCATACAGTAACATTGGCAGGGGCTCAGTTCATTCATGGGTGTTTCTCTTTGCATGCTACCATGTGTTCAAATCCCCTGACAGTTAACAATCCTATTATGAATGCATGTATTATGCAGGGGGAGTTTGACATTTTCTAACAATGTATTTCTGCATTCTTCTGCCATTGTTATTCTAGAACATTGGGGGGATATGGGCTCCAACCTGCTCATTCCATATGCATAGGTTCATAAGTTCATAGGTGTGTACTAGACTAATGGCCCTGGAGCCTTTACAATCCTAGCCCATAGGATTACCTTGGCATCATGCCACCCAACCTTAGTTCCTAGTGCCTCTGTCGAGTAGAGCCACTGGAGTGATCCCTGGAGTGAATTTTCTATTTCCCATCCACTCATCAAGATTTCTCTTGAAGAGAGCCAGTGAAGTGCTCTGCTTGACACATATGGGAAGTCTATTCCATAGCATGGGCAGTCTCTGGATTATGAACCTGTCCCTCCAGCATGTTCTGTTGGTTGTGGTAGTGAGGTTGAGGTCTCTGGAGCATGTGGTGTGGAGGGATTGTGATTTCCAGAGAATAGCTGGAGTTTTTTTGAGTCTGTCCATATAGGACAAGTGTTTAAGGCCTAGAATCCTCTTTGTGAGGTACTTTTCCGGCCTCTTCAGTTGTTGCGGATGTCTAGTGAGGTACATGCCAAATGGGGCATTGTACTCGATGACTGGCCTAATGAGGGAAGAGTAGAGGGAGACAATGACCTCTTTCTTCCCGGATGCAAAATCCTTAGTAATGAGATGTGCCACATAGAAGGACTTTGTGACCACAGTGGCAACGTGGTGGGCAAAAGAGAGGTTGCTGTCAACCTGTGTTCCCAGATCTCTTATAATGCCTTTTGTGTTCAGTGGACTACCATCAATGTGGTAATTCAAGGGAACCAGGTTTTTCCCAAAGGGGTTGAAGACACATTTTTTGGCATTGAGCTTAAGGCCATGGTTCTGACACCAGTCGTTGGTCTCATTGATATCATTATTATTATTATTGATTATTGAAATATTAGTTCAAAGATGCTAAGGATGAAGCTACCAGGTAACAGGAAAAGAGGAAGGCCTAAGATAAGGTTTATGGATGTGGTAAGAGAGGACATGCAGGTGGTTGGAGTGACAGAGCAAGATGCAGAGGACAGGAAGAAATGGAAACAGGTGATCCACTGTGGTGACCCCTAACGAGAACAGCCGAAAGAAGATGATGATGATTGAAATATTAGTTCACTTTGTGTTATACCTTCTGTTTCCTTTGCCTTTCAACTTTTTCTGTCCCATACTCCTATTTCCTAACTAAGCTATGGTTAAATATATATACAGAAATACTACAAATATGACAAGGATGTCCCACAGGGCTCTGTCCTAGGCCCTTACTTGTTTAGATTGTATCTTTCAGACCTTACTTTTTCATCTGAGGTGTTCTACAGTCTATATGCTGATGACCTGAAATAGGGTAAACTAATTACAAGTGTTACAGATAAGGCATGTCTGCAAAATAATTTGACTAAATTGACCATTTGGGCACAGGAGAATAATATGTTGATAACTACATCAAAAACTAAGCATATGAGATTTGGGAGACATAAACTGAAAGGTGAATATTTAACATAGCACACAGTAATTGAAACTGTCGACTCATTTAAGGACCTGGGTATATGGGTAGATTCAGCTATGAGTTTTTCTAATCATATCAACCAATTGGCTAATGATAGTTATAGAACTATAGGTTGTGTAAAAAGATTTATAAAGTCTAGGAAATCAAATATAATGAAGTCATTATTTGTTAGTTACATTAGACCCAAACTTGAGTATGGAATAACAATATGGAAACCCTATAGGAAAACAAGCATGAATAAACTGGAAAGAGTACAGCAGAAATATACCAAGGGCATCCATGGATGTGAAAATCTAAATTATTATGAAAGACTAAAATATCTGAACTTGTACACTGTCTCTTACAGATATTTAAGAGGAGATCTTATTCAAGTATATAAGGCATTTAGGGACAACTACCTCTGGGAATGTTTGGGGTTATCAAAAAGTACTAGAGAATCATCAGATAACCTATGCAGAAGATTCTATAGGAATGAGAAGTGTACTAATTGGTTCTCTGATAGAGTAGCTGATGCTTGGAACAGACTATCAAATTACATTAAAGCAAGTACTAGTTTAAATATTTTTAAGAACAGCCTGGACATTTATTATGGGGACAAGTGTTTTGGTATATTGGCAAGCTAGAAGGACATTAATGCCCGTGCTTGAAACATTTGTATGTGTGTATGCATGTATGTATGTAAGGATGTGCATACAATTCATTCATTTCTCTGTAGTCATATTTAGACAGTTGGCAGAGAGCAAAGTCCATGGTTAGTGGCAATCACAAAGACACAGCTCTACATCTTAAGGTAAAAATGAAAGGAAATACTTTGCATGTTATAATCTGTTGTGCATAGGCTATCTACCCTTGTGGACCATTTTAAGCCTAGCCAGTTTCTGTTTGTAAGGATCAAACACTGTATCTGCCAAGTAATCACCTTAACCATTAAACTAACCTACAACCCAAATGAACTAAGTCTTCTTACTTGTATCACTGTGAAATAAAGTGCATCTACTGTAATTAGTCAAAGTCCTTGATTTCTCAATGTACTTGTGCAATGATTAGAATCACTTTTCTACACTGGATGGGGGTATAGTTTCAAATCTCATGAGAGTATGTATGCTGTGTTATAAGTTTTCTATTTGCAGTCTACACATGTCATTCATTTCCAGATTAAATGTGCTTTATGACTGCCATCCATTCAAAGTGCTGCAGCCAAGTTATGGCTTCAATATTCTTCAAGTCAGTTTTGTATATATTAGCCATCCACCTGCACATGTCTTACATTTCCCTGATATACGTGTTTTATGAACCTTTTCACTCTGAATAGTACAATGGTCCCCTTTGCCAGTGAACTGGATATACTGCTACGTGGACCGAATTGTGGTATTGACACCCCTTAGGATAACACATGTTCCTCTTTAATGAGATTCTCAGTACATTACAGAGCCACTTCTGATACTCTGATGTTGTCAAGACAAGTGCATGCTGCTATTGGTACATTATATTACTTTACTGTATCACACCTTTCCTGTGTATATTTTACATTCTTCTAAACTGGCATATTTAGTTTGCTTTTACAATTATTTTGCACTCCAACATCATTAGTACTTTGTTTTGTCATCCATCTCTGTGAATTATTTTACTGTAGTGTAACCTTTACTCTACCCTCAGCGATCAGTGGTACTTTCCCTTAAATTTCACACTTCTCTCTCTCTCTCTCTCTCACTCTCTCTCTCTCTCTCTGTCTTTATATATATAGTTGTTGTAGTTAGTTGCATTCCCATTATACAATTGTGCTCGCACACTGGCATCCACTACTAAGGCTGCTTGTGCACCAAACATTGCTTACCTCAGTTGCTTGTAATTTGATGCAAATGCAATGTACTTTACCACAATCTGTCCACAAGTCTGTGCTGCATCCACAATCTGTCCACAGGTCTGTGTTGCAGCCGCAATCTGTCTACAGGTATGTTCTGAGCCACAATCTGTCCACAGGTCTGTGCTGGTCTGTGCTGCAGCCACAATATGTCCACAGGTCTGTGCTGCAGCCACAATCTGTCTGGACTGTGCTGCAGCCACAATCTGTCCACAGGTCTGTGCTGCATCCACAATGAGAGGCTCCTCACCACATACACTGACTAGCTGCATGCAGATATGATTAACATTGCTGCTTGTCACACAAACAATGTCAATAGTTCTGGCTTGGCCATGATTTCGGACAACAAGATTATTTGTAATTAGATTCTATACACAAGTATTCTATATAGGAATACATTAAAATAAAAAAAGGTATCTGCTAGTAACAAATAAGGATGTTACACTTCTTTTGCATAATGGACATATGTTCTTCACCTAGGATAGGATGTTATTTTAGAGGAGATTTGTTCCTTATGATTTTATTAGACACAATATGTATGTATTTCCAATTATTTGATAAAAAAAAACACTGGAGCCACCACGACTGGTTAAAATGTATTTAGCACACAGATAAGTGCTTTCAAGCATTAGCTCTTCATCAAATCTAATAAACAGTTAACATCAACCATATTTGAACAAATAGCAACCAATTAAAATCAATAGCAAAACCTATGCCCCTTCAATAAGGGTTTTAAAGGCATACTCCGCGGTGGTAGAGTTGTTACCTCAAAGCAAGAGGTTTTCCCATTCAATTCTCGGCTGGGCTTGGGAGTGCCTTCTATGTGGAGTCTGAATGTCCTCCCAGCGGTTGGGTAGCATTCGAAAGACATGCGTGCGTAAATGGGCGTGCCTTAGCTGAAGGTTGGGCATCGAGCTGGCACCTCAGCATTTCGTAAAAATCTACTGCCAATCATTAGCGGACCAGAGTTCCTCTGTGGCGACCCCTTACCAGGAAAATTCGAAAGACAAACAACAACAAGCATTTAACCTAGGTGTATGGTTAGCTTGCAATTCAGCTATCCATCTTAACTCAGCTACTTTAGTACTATGTACAATGTTACCCCCCATACTCACTTGTTGAATGTATAATACCGTAAACAATACTTTCATCAGTATGAACTACAGTACTTTTTATCTCATCAGTTTTCTTCTTTTCCAGCCTCTGCTGGGTGAAGTTTCTTTCTGCTGTGTGTTTTTCATCCTATAGGGACTAGAAGGGTAGTAAACATGAACCAATCAAAGGCATCACTTTTGGTCTGGCTCCCAGTTCTTTGTGTGAGCTTTTGTCATTGCTAGTGGCTGCATCACATTGGAACTGCAGTATACAGCCATTTTTACTCAAATTTTCATTTTGTAATTCATTTTCATTCCCACTGTGTTGTCAGAAAATGCTGGTGCTTCTTGGACTGTTACCGGCAAACCGAAGTGTTGGGTCCTTTCACTTCCAGTCGAGTCCTTCCCTCTGAATGTTCAATCACAATTGCATTTTCATTTATGTTTTTACTACCAGGGTTAAATCTAGGTCCAGCAAAGACATTCTCCTTAGAAAAATCAGTATATTTTCATTGTAACTTTCATATTTTAATATGCTGAAGTTTTTCATCATAAGTATTAAGGGAATGAAACAGACTGTTTAGCCTTGCAAAATACACATCATTATCCAAGTTCTTTCTGTTTCATTCTGCATTTTCCCTATTTTTTCAACCAGTTCATTTTCAATAGGTGAAGAAAAGTGCATCAACAACTGTATATACTTAAAGCTGGTATCCAAATTAAGAGCTTGGCATCTGGCCAACAATTCAGGGTAAGCCTCCCCATAGGAAGGCATACATAAAACACGCAGTCCTCTTGGAACTATTTTAAAATGGAGGTGTGCTTCTAAGTGAAGTCTTTGCCACTGCATGCATTTAAGTTTAAACAGATTTTTTTCTAGTTCCAAAATTTTTTCATTGAGGCAATCATCCTCATAATTCTCGCAATTCTGACAATGGGACTATTG
This sequence comes from Protopterus annectens, assembly GCF_019279795.1. Classification (NCBI taxonomy): domain Eukaryota; kingdom Metazoa; phylum Chordata; order Ceratodontiformes; family Protopteridae; genus Protopterus; species Protopterus annectens. Next base: position 1,462,417,196 of record NC_056737.1, read on the forward strand.
TTAATGAGCACAAGCTAAGAAATAACCCATTTGTGAGAATAAATTTGCATTATAATAATGATATTGATGCCATATCCCAGGTGATAAAAAAGAATTGGAAGATGTTACATACTGATGACAAGCTGAAAGCACTAGTAGGTCCCTACCCCTGATTTGCTTATACTCACAGCCAAAATCTGAAACAGATTTTATGTAAGAACATACTTCCCAACAAATCCACAGCACATAGGAAGAAGTTAGGAACTTTTAAATGTAAGAAATGCAAGGCATGTCAATATATTACAGAAAATAACATCTTTGGACACCCTGTGTCAGGCAAGGAGTATATATCTAGACTACATTCAGAATGCAGAACTAAAAATGCGGTGTATTTAGCTGAGTGCATATTGTGCCAAACATTCTATGTTGGGAAAACTAACAGAATGTTAAAACAACGTATATTGCAACATATGAGTGACATCAAATTATGTTTGAGAAGTAATGGTCTATATCAACATATTGAAATAAATAAAGAGCATAAATTTCAGTTTATGGTGTTATACATTCAACAAGTGAGTATGAGCAGGGGGGGGATATTGTACATAGTACTGAACTAGCTGAGTTAAAATGGATAGCTGAATAGTAAGCTAACCATACACCTGGGTTAAATGTTTGTATGCCTTTAAAACCCTTATTGAAGGGGTGTAGCTTCTGCTATTGATTCTAATTGGTTGCTATTTGTTTAACTATGGTTGATTTTAACTGTTTTTTAGATCCAATGAAGAGCTAATGCTCGAAAAAGCACTTATCTGTGTGTTAAATAAAGTTTTTATTGGTCGTGGTGACTCCAGTGGATTTTTTTTATCTGTATAGCGTATTTTACCACTGTGGACTTTCACATCTTCCTTCTGTATAGCGTATTTTACCACTGTGGACTTTCACATCTTCCTTGGCTGCTTTGGATTTTTATTTCCAATTATTTAATATTTGTAACATTAAAATATTGCAATGAATGCCTTCAAGGTGTATATGCATGAAATGCACTATATAATAATATACAAGTCACACTAGCAGTGCCATGCTATAGCTACTCTATCGATTCAAACATTCATAGTTATCCCAAAGGCGTTGAGTCTTATGACCTATGTGTCTTACTGTACCCAACCTCAGACCACATCTCCTGTCTTCAAGGGGGTCATAAAAGTCAATTTCATGACTAAATTTGTGAAAACCCATCCAGTCATCTATGATATATTTAAAATAAGATAGAGAGTTGGCTTAACATGCAAGGGAGGTTTAATCCACAGGTTTTTCGAGGCAATAAGGTTATAAACATGTCCATTCATGATGTTCTATTTATTTGTTGAAGATTTAGTTCACTGCTTCCTGTATTGGTGGAGCCATTGGACTTGGGGAAATACAGAAGGATCAAGATAACTTGGTCTCACATGAAGCTCTAAGCAAGACAGAGATCAGCAATCAACAGTCTATATGACACTGAATAAACTGATAGAGCTTACAATCTCTCTTGACATAGTTCATGGACTTTTTATCTGTGATCCTTTTTGGCTAGAAACCTTTGGGTTCTTTCCAATTGTTTAAAATGTTTACTGAGATGAAACCTAAAGAGGATATTATTTTTAATATTTGGGTTAGCCCCATCTTTTTGTACTGTAAGAGTTTGCAAGAGAAAGTTCATTCTAATAGTTTGGATGTAAGATGTTGACTCAACAACTACCTAAAGTTTGCAGTTGTCTGCAAACTCTGTTATCCAGTGGTCTTGGCTCACTGCTTGGAGATCCCAAAAGTAAGCAACAAAAAGGAGAGATCCCAGCACCGAATCCTGAGAGACAGCATTCATCAATTTCATACTTTCTGATGAGACATCTATAAGCTGCACTTTATGAATTCTGTCTTTTGCACAGTTTGCTTACCATCTTTCCCCATATGGGTTGATCTTTAAAGCGTTTAGCTTCATTAAGTGGCCAGCATCTTTAGTGGCCTTGGCCAGATCAACATATTCCATGTGCAGTGTAAGGCCAGTGTTTACAGAATCCACAACACTTTCAAAGAATTTTACCCAGTTCTATTGACAGGTGCTATCCTTCATAAAGCCAAACTGTTGGGGTCAAATCAACTAAGATTATTTATGCCATAGCTTATAAGGTCAGTTATTCTATGGCTTTACAGATGAGGCCTACAAGGCTGAAAGGTCTATGATTACCTGTCGTATGCCCACCATTTTGAAGGTTTGCCATCACTGTAGTACGTCACTCACCAGGAACAAATCCAGTAGCTAAACTTAGGTTCACCAGTTTAAGGAATAGGTCTGCAAAGGAAAGTTTAACAGTATTAATTTAGCATCCTGGTACATTGTCAGGCCCAGTGGAGGAAATATCTTGTTCTTTTTTAACACCTTCAGTAAGTGATTTTTCAGACATAATTTGAGGAATAAGGGACCTAGGTACTTCATGATTTGGAAAGAAGTATTGGGGTGAAAGCTGGTACTGAATTTGTTTGTAAGGTCATTAGGAGTGTCTGTTGGGTCAAAATAAGAGGCATCATTATGAATGGATTCTATATCATATTGTCAAATCGCATTTCAGTGAATGCCTCTTCATCAAACTACTAAAGATTGAATGTCTAATCATCAAATGAACATATTCAGTGAAAAGATTCCTAGGGCAAGGTGACGGTTGGACACTATCTGGAATTTGCCCTTTTTCCCCACTGTACTGTGCTCTTGGAGTTGGTATATTTAGTTGGGGGTGTGTGGGGGGTATAGCCCCTCACCAGCATTGGTGTTTTGTTGTATGTTTTTCTTGTGGTCACTAAGGGAGACTGCTGTCACTTTGCCTTAAGTAAGTGTCCTCTTAAAAGTTCTTTCGCTGAATAGGTTATTTGATTATTAGTTGTTCAGTGAAAAGGCATTCCCTGAAATGCAATTCATTATTGTGATATAGACCTTTATGAATGTGAAGGAACTTAATAAGTTGTAGACTGACATAAACTAAAAGGAAATTTTAAACATCAAGAAATGTTTACAGAGCATTAGTGACTTCCAAAACTGAGAGGTGAAGGCTCTTCATATCTAAGAAAGATAGAAGTCTAATAAATCATAATATCAATTACACTTGGAAGTGCTAATCATCCAATATGAACCAAATCCTCAGTTCAAAGACAAAGAAGGTGCAAACAGATTCAAAAGTCACTTTACATTATAGTCCATAATAATATAAGATGCCTTGCATCACTGTGTTATATTGATTTCTGGTCATGCTGTTGTTGTAGGCAGTGTTGTTTCATCTCAACTCCATCGCCCAAGATTTAAATATTGTCTCAGAGCAGGTCCTGCATTATCTCTGCATGAGAAGTGGGTGGATACAAATTGCATAAAACAAGCAGCCAACAGGTAGAGTGACAGTTTTATAAATAACCACATACATGTGAGAAAATACAGCTGTGTATTGCCTCTACTTCAATTAAATTACATGCTTTTATACACCATTACACAGTGTAATAGGCAAGCATTTCATTATCCTGCTGCTTAGTATACAAGCAAAATAATTTTCCTGTTATATAGCAACATCTCAGATATCTGCATACTGCCTGTACTTTACTGTTAGCATGCCTATCATGGCTGCAGATGTCTACATATCTCCTTGTTGTGATAACCTTGTTTTGCACGTGTCAGTGGTGGGTATGGTAATGTGCAGTCAAATTATTGTATTCTGCAGCCATACAGGAGGTCAGCTGTCAGCCAAGGTCCTTCGTTGATTGGTTGTCTGACATTCTGGCCTCATCTAGTAACTTTCAGTAGATTGTCAGGTGACCCTATCAACAGATACTGGCTTCTGATATATTCTGGATTCATTATATTCTCCACTTGTCAGTCTGAGTCTGCTGAAAATATTTCTGCTTCCTTACACAATTGAATGATAAACAATTTAGCCTTAGATGGATAAAGTTCCCCTTATGTTTTTATTGGGACTGTTATCTAAGCATAAGTATAATATGTATCTAAGTATCATAAACTGAAAAGCCTTCAGCTCAGTGAAATCAATCAAGAGAGCAAAAAAAAAAACAACAATAAAATGATTGAACTAATAAATGCATTTTTGTTACGCTATACAATGTTTTGAAATTAAACCTTTTTGCTGCAATTCATTGAAGCTTGAAGTGATTCTAGTAAGAGGGCATCATTTCTTCAAATAAGGTCATTAGTGTTAAGGTATAAATCACTGATGATATCTATAGAATAAATTCTTGCAAAAGCAATCCATTTATACTTCAGTTTAGTAAAATGCTGTTTTTGGCTAAACTGATTTTTGAAGATCTCATTGTAATGATAATGTTCAGTACTGTTGGAAATGTGTGTGTATACATAATATATGGTTTGTTCAGTATTTTAATGCATATATAATGCGGCACATGTTTACTGTTGGAGCTGGGGGAAAATAACAATCAGATTATTCTGCGTGTTTGCATCTTTCTTTTTCCATTTTACTTGGATTCTTGCTTTCTATCCCTTTCTGTCTGTCTCTCTTTTGTTCATTCTTTCTCTGTGTCCTCTTCAACACACAATTATCTCTAAATTAAACTTCAATATCTATCTGCTAAAGCCTTCTTTACGTAATCATCATTGGCGTGCTTCTTGTAAATTACCACACACTAAATTTTAGCATATAGTCCTTGTTTCTCCTGAAACAAGAATCCATGATAGTTGAATCTTATCCTGTTTAAAAAGAAAATATTAACAAAGCTAAAATAGCAAATCTATTCCCATTAACACCTACTTTTATTATTCAAAAATTCAAATTTAATATTTTGATTTAGAAATAAAATTAATCATCATACATTAGCCTATCACAAACCAAATGTGTTTTGAAACAGGATTTCTGCTTTTATTGAACAACAATATTATTTGCAGGATATGTAATGCAACCAAGTCTGAAATTAATTTTTTGTACTGTATGTATGATTCCAAGCATATGCATCTCTCAACAGCATTATCACTTAGAAGCACAATAAATGTGGACTCATATGGCTCAAAATCTCTCAACAGCATATTTCAATTAAATGACATGGAACAGCTAATCCAATAGACCATTCTATACATCTGCTTATGATTTCTTTTGCATTAGTAGGTGCAAATCCTTGTCATACAAATAAGAATATGTTGGCATAAAAAGAAGCACACATGGAATGCTCATTTTATTTTGTAATCTTCACGTGCAAATTGCTAGACTGAGCAGCTGATGGGATTAGCAACCTAAATTATGACTTTACGTACTAACAGACTTGTGTTATGCATCTTGGGGATTTATTTATGATTATCTAACTGTGCCAGCTTGTTTTAATAACTGTTTTGATTTTGAAATAACTTTCAGCATTCCATGTTTACACAGGCATGACAGTGATTATCAACCTATCTAATTTTTTCATGAAGTAGTTTGGTTCATATTAGACTGCTAACGTCTCAGGATTTTGTAGCGTATAACATTTTAATTGGTAAGGGACTTAATAGTGTAATAGCAGTTAATGAGTAACATTTCATAACTGGACCTGCTTTTAATTTTTGTTCCTTGACTGCATTTGCAATTATTATAACAGCTGTTTCACTTTAAATACAGCAACTCATCAGTTTTATTTTCTCTTTTTTTCATGTGACAAAGTTTCATTTTGCTAAGGATGAAAGCTTTCTTGGAATGGTAACAGATGAACATTTAATACATAATCTGGCGATCACCACACTTTTGCATGTCAGTGTGTATTAACCTCCTATTTAGCTTTACACCTCAGAATCTTTATACTGATATCTTACATTTATCTTGCTATACTGACAACTGTATGCATATATCTCTTTTTACAGTTTCCACCCTTTGCTGCCAGCTTGGCTAACCTTTTTTAATTTTTTTTTTAATTTTACTTTTAATCAGGTAAGACCACTGGACACAAATGTCCCTTTCTAGGGATGACCACAGAGCACTGTATGGTTAAGTCACTTGCTTAGAGTCACATAGTAGGCAAATGGAAGTAGAAGGCATAAACCCTTGTACCCAGGGACATAGGAAGCAAACCATTAACAGGTCAATGTCACAGTCCACTGCACTGTCAGATATAAGATGCTTCAATAGTACTGTCCCTGGCAAACTTTCCTTCCCCCAGTGTGACCTACTTATTCATCTTTATGAGGGAAATAATTGGTTTGCAATCTTAAAAGTGGCCAGCACCTTGGTGAAACCAAAAAAACTATTTTATTGTGGCAACTCCTAAAGCTATAGAAAAACTATAGCTATTACAAAGCAGTCAAACCAGTTTCGGCATCCATATGCCTTCTTCAGTGAGGAATGCATATGGATGCCAAAACTGGTTTGACTGCTTTGTAATAGCTATAGTTTTTCTATAGCTTTAGGAGTTGCCACAATAATTTTTTTTTTTTGGTTTCACCAATGTGCTGGCCAATTTTGAGACTGCTTTGGGGGTTGTGGGCCTTTGCACCAGCCGTACTTGCGGTTCCTGCATGTGTACTTAAATAATTGGTTTGCAGCATGAGTACAGCGGCTGTACTGCAAAACTGGACACAGCTTACTCTCTCCTATACACCTTTAGTTATGCAGTCGTATCATGTCAGGGTTATGTTTGGCAAGGAAAAAAATATCTTAAGAGCTTGTACTTTAAGAACCATGCACAACCTTTTTAATTTCTAACATTCAGGTATTTGCAGTGACAGTTGATCAAACCAGGGTTAGAACTTCTTACTGGTACTGAAGAATCCTACAATTAAAATGTCGAACATGCCAAGCAAATTGCATCATGATCTTTCCTTTCTCTTATTTTACATCAGGACAGCTACTAGAAACTGGGTTAACATTTGAAGACAATACATTTCCCTTGTACTAACAGGTTAATCAGTACATATGCCAAGTCAAACGTTACTTTTGTACACAAGGCTGATGTCTGAAAGATGTTCTATAATTATGAACATTACAGATATTTATTCAGATATTCATTACTTTTCTGAGAGCTTTTGCTGCACAGTTAAATCCAGAAGATGTAAAAAATTAAATATAGGCTGATACCATTAGATACCCTGTAAACAGGTTGCTGAGTGCTCTTTAATGGCTGGGCACTTTCCATTGCAATAGAAATATACCACTAGGACATTTATAGTATAATATACACTAATACCATTTTGTTATTCATGGATATGGGAACAAGCTTGTGGAAGCAGTCAACACTGTGGTGAAAAGAAAAATACACCTCCAAGAAAAACTTGACTGTACCTTGTGTGACACTGATTAGCATACAAAACTAAATTACTTTGGAGTAAAGCATTATAGTAAATTACTAAGTGCTTTGGAAGATACTGTGCACTATGCATTAAGTATGAAATGACTGTAGATTTCTTACGGTGTTTGAGACTTTGGAGAAGCACTGACAGCTGCAGTTAATGGGTACTGCCGTAATCCAGCAGAATGATTTATGAGCTGGACTGAGAAAACCATCATTAAAAACTGAATTTAATTTCACTGACAAATAAGTTATCTGGATTCCAGTGCAGCTTGGAAAACTGCAAGCCATAATCACAGGTAACAGATGAGCCAGGATTCCTTAGAAAATGAACTAGGTTCCTATTGGACCAATTTTATGCTATAGTTTAACTTCATCTGATCACTTATATTTGCATCTCAAATACCTCAGTTTCATGGGTTATTAGCATATAGGAAACAGAGTAATGGTATGGTGCTCTTAGCCTGTCTATATGTTACATAAGGAATTCATGCTAGAGATGTTATTGTTTAGTAAATATTATAGTCTTTCTAGTTAGGTGATGTGTTTGGATAGAGGCATGTAAAAGGAGGTATCGCATTCTGTAATAACTCTGACTATGGAAAAGCAGACAGACACAATAACTTTCATGTATCTGGAGGATATGCCTACACCAATTACTTTAAGTAGACCGATTTCCTAACAATAGTTGTTACATATTGGTTAAATGAGAATGCGTGTCTAGAACCCAAATAATGGTATAATTTTTTACAGGGATAATATATCTTGCTTTGAAAAGAATACTAGGCTGTATTTTTTTTCCAGGATAAAGTCAGTAGTTATGACACCAGATACTTCAACATTTTAGACCCTTTTGTAATAAATGTGTATCAGAAAACTTAATGGCAGCTCAAAGTTTTCAGGGATCAATGAACATTTGTCAGCCATAGACCCCTGAAGCTTTGGCAATATAGAAGTACATGCCAAAGACGAGGACACCCAATATGGAGCTCTGATGGATGCTACAAGTAATGCATCTTTTAGAGGAAAGAGATATTAAACTCTACACAGAAGTTGAAGAATTTCATTGGAAACTTTGCCTTAAGGCTCATATTTATCCAGGTTTAAATGGGAATATTTCTTTAAGGCCAATGCGAAAAGAATTACATAATTGAGTCTAAAGTCACATGATTAGTTAACTAATGATGTAATTGTGATGGTTTTATATAATTTTCTACCTGATGAAGCCTCCAGAAGGTGAAAGTTTTACTTGCACTATCTGTTTTGGATTTGTATTTGTTTATTAAAGTTATTTCAGCACTTTCGTTCATGGTTCCAGTGACTTTGTTAGATTAAGTTTTGTATTTTTGTGAATATTTTCTGGATTTGTTTAAGTTACTGGCTTTTTTCATACAATAACATTGGACTATCTGATAGATTACATGAGGGGAAAATATTTAGACAGGTGAGCTTTTCAGTAATGCTAGACTTTATGATAGTGTCAGGGAGGACATGTAGACTCTGCACAGAAGGCACCCCAGTAGAGAACTGAACCAGAGAATCTCTTACTGTGAGGTGACAATGCTAACTGCTACACCATTGTGCAGTCCAGCTTAGTATTTAAGATCTCCCTTCATGAAGACAGATTGATTTAGGTCAAAGGACTGTAGACTGTTGATCTTAGTTTTGATAGTTCCATTACAATACATTCCATGACTTTTCAGCTGTTAAGACTAATTGGTCTGTAGCTCTCAGGATCAGTGTTAGGGCTACCCTTATATGGGAGCACCACAATGTTTGTTCTGCAAGCTTCAGGCATTAAATCAGTGGAGAAGCTAAGACTGACTAGGTTTAGAAGGGAATTGGTGGCATTGTGTTTAGTATTGACTAAGACACATAAAGAATGTTTTGATTGTCTGAGATGTAATTCATCAGGTGTGGAGTTATAGGAAAACAAAGATAAGTTTCATTAATATAGTGGCAAAATCAAAGTCGGTGCCACCTTAGAATGACATCTAAAAGCAGTATACATATCATAAGCAGCTCAGGGGTGAAACATCTCTGATAGACATCATAAAACACAGCCAGAGGAGAAGAGGGGGTAATTTCTGAAAGTACATATGAAGTTACTCTATGAGCAAAGAATGAAACCAACTGTAGTCCTTGCACATAGACACTGATATGGACATTATTTTGGCCAATGACAGTGTCACAGCATGTATTACATTCATGTTCAATGATAGAAAGTTAAGAAAGCTATGGCTGCTTGGATTAGTCAATGAAATATGGGGAAGGAGATACCGCATTCCTGAGATGCCATCATTTAGACGGAACATTAAACTAAGGTTCCATTTTATGGAATCTCAGAGGAAATTAAAAGGTCCTTCATCAGCAGACCTTTGTCCTTATGTTATGGGCACATATATCAAGAGAGGTAAAAAACTGTCAACTGATCATGACATGACATTAAGTTGGATCAGACAGTCAGAATGACAATAGACCTGATCCTGGAAACTCAGTCACAAAGTGATAATGTCCTGTGAACTACTATCATATGCCTTCTGTGTGGGATGAGTTCATCCCCTACCTTGTGAAGATCTACTCAATTATCCCATCGGTCGTTGGGGGTATAGCATATGAATGTACACTGAGGAAGTCCTCAGTAGTTAAAGGATCATCAAGAAGCTGTGAAAAGGATCTTCTACAGAACCAGTGAGAGAAAATATCAAGTTAAAGAAAGAAACTGTCCATGCAATGCTAGTAGTTAGTTCTCTGGATTAGACCAGTAGGACCTGGTAAAGCAAGAAAACAGCAGTTGGGCACCTTCTGAAGAAAAGCTTTGGGAATCAAAAACGTTTGATGTGGACACAGAAAATGGCATATTGGATGGCTTCAAAGAGGTTCTGCCAAATCATCTAGTGTCTCATGAAAGATGGGTGAAGCATTATCAGTGCTGCTCAGAACAAGAATAAAGAAAAGTTGGTCTTGGATGAGGAGAATGCTGACTGATGCCGATTCCAGTTAAAGTGCTCTATTCTTAGGAGGCAGTGCCAGAACCACTTTGTAGTGCAGGAGTATAGGAGGTCCAACAGGAAATGCTGAAGGTGCTATTAAGGTGTGATAATTAAAGAATTTTTCAGTTTTCTCAGGAAGGCAGGTAAAGTACCTTTGGACTGGTAAACTGTGATTCTGGTCTCCTTGTTTACAAAAAGGGGATAAGAGGGTTGTGACGGCCTGTCTTTAACCCCGGGGCAGTTATAGAACAATTTCAAAAACTTCTACTCTTCCAGATTTCTTTGTTTAAACATGTACATGTAATCAGTTATAATAACACTATTGATACATTTTTAACACAACCATCTGTACAAGTCAATGTGATAGTCAAATAACACAAAATAATTTACAAAACTCCAGCTAACTATGCTGGCGTATGTTACACATGCACTGCCCTTTTCTCCCTGGCACAGACGGCAATACCTCACATCATCAAAAGGGTATTCTCAATTTTAGAGAATTATAGCAAACAGCTTTCCTGGTAAAGCCTATACCAGTGTTTTGGAACACTCTGTCTGATATGAGCTTCTAGTTAAGGTGGATCAATGTGGATTCTATTCTCAACATAAAAGTATAGATTAGAAATTTGCCTTATATGGATTTTGTTAGGGGCACAGGAATTTTCTAGTTCTATGTGCATTTTTTGGACCTGGAGAAAGCAAATGAAGTCTCCCAAATACCTTGTGGGAGCAGCTGAGTTCTATGCCTGATCATTATTCCGTTTGGTCCCTGAACTAGTGCCATGTCTGTTTACCAGTGTTAAATCAAATGCATTCAAATTTGTTGTAGGACTCCACCAAGGGTGTGCCTTGTTTCTTCCTGTTCATGATTTCCTTGAACAGGATATCAATGCTTGGAGGGTATCCAATTTAATGGATACAGAGATTGCATCTGCTATATATGCAGAAGCTGTCTCATTAGCTTCAAGTGACTATAATCAGAAAGAAGTGGATTAATTACAGCAAGAGGAGTGTGAAATTAGCTCAGCTGAAAAGGTTTATGTATCCCAGGGACTTGTTCACAAGAAAAGGAGGAGAGGGTTAAATGATTACCCAGTAGATAGCTGCAGTAGTAACAGTGGTAATAGTATTGTAGGCATCATAGTGCAGTGTGGTGGTGAGACAAAAGCATAGCCTTAGGATAAATCATCAGTTCATTGGTCAGTCTATGTTTCCATGGTCATGAAGATTGCATAGTGACTGAATAGATGAAATCAGAAATATAAGCAGAGGAAACAAGCTTCCATTTATGTGCTTGGTAACACCATGACACTCACCAGGATAAATATTAGAAAATAGATATGTGAATGGACGGATGGATGGAAAAGTACTTACAACACTAATTGTGGAAACTGTATTAAACAAACACCAAAAACTACAAATCCAACATTTTCCTTAAACTTGCAGCAAGACAACACTTAAGCATTTCATTGAGCAGAAAGGAAAAGAAAAAAAAAGAAAAGAAAAATATATATATAACCATCAATTCTCCATTTTAGGTAAACCACAGATTTCCTTATAACATTAATAACTCTATATAATTTGGTATAGAGATCAGGTTCACATCAACCTACCATTTCCACAAGACAAGGAATAAAATTAAATGCTGCTGCTCAAACTGAGCAAGGTCCCAGCTACAGACCACGCAGAACCACATTGCTTGTTAAATTTCTTTGACTTCCATTGCTGTTGATTTTTTTTTTTTTTAATTGGAGGAGTTTGATTTCAAACATACCTATTTTTTTTTTAATTGGAAGAGGAGCTTGATTTTAAACTTTCTCTGGCAACACACAGAAAGGTTATCTTAAGACTTCACCCTTCCACAACCTATGACTAATCACTGATTTTCAGTTAAAAATAAAAAGAAAGAAAAAACGTATTATGACATCTGACCCTTTACAAATACCCATCTCCTCAACCACCCAAAGTTATTAGTTGTATTTACCCTTTTTCTGTATCATTAGAGAATCTTACCTTCTTCACCCTTTCAAACAACATTACAGTGTGCTACATTTTAAATGTGCTGCAGTTCCTGGTGGTGTCCACCGTTTTAATGAAATTTACGGACAAAAATGAGCAAAAAGTAGAAATGGGGAAAAAACACAGAGTGCACCATTGGCAATCTTCTTTCCCTGGCAATGCAGTATTTCCCCTTAATAGTGTTAGGTATACTCCCTCACAGCGCACAAAAGCATTCTGGAAGTATTATATTTCCCAATAAATTATATTATACCACTTTCTTTTCTTCCATTCAGCAAAAACTAATCCTTTGAATGTAAGTTCCCCGATCTAAATTCCCAGATATGAACAATCCTCAGTACTGTGTGATTTAGTTCTAAATTGCAATACATGGAAGTTCTGTGTCACCTTTGCAAGGTATTAATGTTTTTCCCATTGTTGTACAACCATGAATTTAAGGAAGGGGAGTTTTACCTTTCCATACTGGTGGTTAGGAGTGTCACCTACAGGTTCAGTGTTTTTTTTTTTTTTTTTTATGAGTTCAGCTCATTAAGTATAGATTCAGTAGCTTGTGCATTGCCTTCGCATAGGTGTTCTAACCACTCTTTTTGTATGCAGATCAGCAAACACAGTGCATAGTCACCCCCGTATCTGACCAAATGCATATTCCTAAATGACCATTCGCATGGATTTTATTCTGGATAAACTGTAAACATTTCTCATCTACCTTATAAAAGCGGAGTCCATAGTATGTGTTTTACATTACATAAGTAGCCTATCATGACTCACTAAATCAACATTTTTGGCAAATTATACAGAACATAAACATTATAGCACCCTATCTTCCCAGAGAGCTTTATAAAATCTGTTAACAGAACTACTCTGTGATTCCTTTCCCTGGGCTAATTCCACACACTTTTTCTTTTTCTAATCATTCAGCTATACCTTCCCTAATTCTTTATGAAAATACTTCTGCCCAAATCATAGAATTTAAAACAGATATGAGCATTGGATCCCCACCTTAGTTTCAATACCCATTTTGTATTTAAAGTTTTAACACTCCAAGGACTTTTTTGAAACCTTCCTGCTCTGTCTGAAACCAAGCCTTCATAACCCTAGCAATAGTCTACATTTGCCAAGATGCATATTTTCCTTACAAGTAATTCAAGCCATCTTCCTTAAGTGTGCTACTAATATTCTCCGTTTCCTACATTTCATTAACTCTTTCACTCAAAATGTTTCAATTTATAAATTTAAGCAATTTTACCATCCCAAGCTACTTACATATTACTTTCTCGGATGCTCTGTTAATACTTTCCTTTAAACCAATAACATGCCATCAATAAATCATAGATTTTCTCCTATCAAACAGCAGTCTTCTCATAAAAACGTTTTCTTTGCATGTGCCATTTCAAAAGAAAATAGTGACTTGCTTTTCTGGAGCATGAAACATTTGACCCTCTGTGTCAATCAATTTATTTCTTGTAATGTACAAAGATTAATGCTGCCATTTCTTTTTATCAGTATACTCATCCTTATTGTTATGGTATTCATTTATTTGTAACATAAGTTCCTTCAGCTACAGCTGCCTAATTGTCTTTAATATACATCTACACACCTGCACTAAGTTCCATTTTAAATCACATTCCCTATCCCTCTACAGACGCTTGCAAGTCAGTTAAGGTAATGTCTCTCAGAAAAGTCCATCCCCGGGATTCATGAAGCTCGGCGCAAGGCCGGTGTTAGGCTTGCGCCGACTGTGCGGCGTGTAGATGGTGCAGTAGTGCCAAATGCATATTAATGAAGGTGCACTACCGCCACAGCCACATGCATAGGAAATGAGCGCGAGTGCATAGGGCTTGTCGAAGTGCTGCATGGAGGCATGGAAATGTCAGCTGTCAACGTGCAACCTAAAATGCTGGAATATAACAATTTTGCCTGCAATAGTAATCACACCTGTCAGTGTCCCTGGATACTGAAATGCATGCAAAGCATGCAAGACAGTACTTGCGAACACAAAATTAAGAAGCAAACACAAATGCATGGTAGGGAATATCGAATCTCCATCCCTCGAACAAATGACATTGAAAACCGTGTGCCCGTATTCTAACGCAGTGTAGATAGTTATACCAAGTGGAAGTGAAACGCATCATGTTAGCGCGCCACCAATAGCTATGTCTAGCCCAATGGTGCGGGTTACCAGCTGTCCCACATTGTGAGGGATAGTACACAGCTGGGCAGATGTGTCCATACCAAAAACATGACAAATGTAAATATCTAGTGACTGTATGACAGAATTATATCCCACAACGCATGTAATAGTCACATACAATAGGTATTTCCATATGTAACATACCACATTTGACAAGAAATAGAATAAGCAAGAAAACGAAACAGAAGGAGCATATAAACTGCTACAACAATAAGCTAACATGTAGGCAGAAAGGAAAAGTATTATCAGTAGTGCAGACCGTGGGTATGTGTTCTCCTGTAAAATCAGATATGTGTCCAGAATATATCCCATCCTGGACATATGAAAAGGTGGCACCCTACCAATGGTCAGAGCAGTCGGCCAAAATCTGCCCATATGCGGTCCAAGCCGTACTTGTCAGGATGTTTCACAGCTGAACAGGTATTACCCGGGTGTACCAACCATGTCATGAAAGTTAAGTATGGGCGTGTACCTATGTGCGTGATGTACAGCATGTGGAAGGTGAAACATGCCAGGGTAGTCCACACAACCATACAGGTACCTGATATATGTAGTGTATGCAATGTGTTCCCTTGACCATGTCATGGGCCATCAACCAAAGAAGTGATAGATGGAGTGTCAGGAATATGTGTGTGGGGGGGATGGGTAATGGTATAATCCACAAAGATGAGACTGTGTTGGATGCAGAATTGGTGAACTGGAGGTGTATGAGGGAGCAGTGGGTGGATCAGAAAGAAACACAAAGAACAAGTATACACATCTGCAATACAACCTGACAGGCCATACTGTAGAACACAATCACACAAACATATGAATATTAAAATGTGCGATACAAATGTACAGAAACGTCACCGGCACATACCCACAGAATGGTCTGGATGGAACCGGCCCAATCAAATGCAACACACCTGGATGCATAATTGAATACCCATCATCCCCTCCACAGCACACAACCTCCCACCATACCTGAACGTCCACCAAATCCAGCCATACTCGACCTACTAGCTTGGCGCAGCCATATCTACACATAGTGACCACTATTCATATGTAATAGGCAGTGTCACCCTAGGCAGTTTCAGGATTGCAAACTATGTATCCCTTGCATGTAAAACCCCAACACATTTTCGTAAAGCCAAAAGAATGGACGGTATTGGTCTTGTTCAATTTTTGGATATCCCTCATGGGATAAGTAACCTGTGTAAACATCAGACTGGGTATCAGGACATGATGTCCAGTCCTGTAGACATCCAGACACAAGTTGAATGTGCAGTAGTGGTGCATGAGACTGTCCAGCCCTAGACAGTCATGCAGAACCTACTACCCAAGATCAAACACCTGCCCGTGACGCACGTCTCCCCACATGAATAATTGAGAGAATATATTGTACGCATTCACATAGGGCACTTGGAAATAGGGTGATTAAGGCACTGACGTAAACAGGTTACCTCCTGACCCACTGTATGAGGGACAGTCACTGTTTGGGTAGGTGTGTCCTGACCAACAATGATACAATGGAAAATGTCCTGTGATTGTAGGAAATAACTATGTACCATACTTCATGTAACAGTTGCCTAAAGCAGTCATGTCTGGATATAAAATACGTAATTTGTACAAGAAACAGACTAAGCAACTAAAGTGCTAAAGGAATAGGCTCTCAGCTAGGAAAATATTGAATGTTCTAAACCCTGCACTGACATGGGTATGTGTTGGCCTAAACAATCTGGTGTCTCCAGAATATATCCCATCCTGTACATATGAAAATGTGGCAACCCTACCAATGGTCAGAGCATTCGCATAATAACTGGCCAGCCTCTTAATCACTCACAAAGTCAGTAACCTTTGGAGGAAAGGTGTTGAATGAGATTGACTAATGACAAGAATTAAGAGTAATAGATGCATTTAACTGCAGAAAATAAGTAGTAATACAAATCTGTCAACATGTTCCAAGTTAATAGTACTAATATTGTAGAAGTGTCCATGATTGTCTCTGATTTGTCATTGCCTTGTCCCTGTTACTGTTGACATTAGTCCCCGAGTATCACAGAGGTCCGTACACATACGTACACCAACCGTCACATTTGTTGACAGGACTATTGCATACCAGTGATGTCCAGAACAATATTCATCGTATATGAATGAATGAAATAGTCAAATGTGAAAGGAAACACCAGCATCACAGAGGTCCGTACACATACGTACACCAACTGTCACATTTGTTGACAGGACTATTGCATACCAGTGATGTCCAGAACAATATTCATCGTATATATGAATGAATGAAATAGTCAAATGTGAAAGGAAACACCAGCATCACAGAGGTCCGTACACATACGTACACCAACCGTCACATTTGTTGACAGGACTATTGCATACCAGTGATGTCCAGAACAATATTCATCGTATATATGAATGAATGAAATAGTCAAATGTGAAAGGAAACACCAGCAGAACTCCACCCCCACCCCACCCCACCCTGTATCATGTAGTGGAACCACCCCCCACCCTATATTATGTAGTGTCGACCTAATAATGTGGTCAGAGGTGCCCAAACCCCTGCGTCTGTAAACACAGGTACAATGTTAAAATCAGGACCAACTCTGTCCATGTGCTATGTCTGACATTTGAACAGGTACAGGACAGATCTAGCCACCAGTCAGACAAGCCTAAACTGGGACCAGCACATGAACACCCTGATAATCAAACACATGTATGTGCCAGGACTATAAGCATTGGGGTTCTGAATATCCTTGGAGTGTGTAGACATGCAGCACGGGTCCAGAGCAGTAGGGAATAGGGAATGTCAGAAGTGTAGTACTGTGATTTTCCCAGCAGTAGAATGGATGCCTGCTGTGTAAGTGAAGCAGTGAGGCATATGTTAGGGTAGCTATGAACCATGGGTATACATATAAATGAGGCAGAACACCAATAGTGTAGTGGTTAGAGCATCCGCCTAACGTAAAGGCATTCCCGGTTCAAGTTCGACTATAGCACATATCAATTTATTGTGTAATGAATGCCTCTGTGCTGTAAAGCCAACATTTAAACATGTAAAGGTGAATGCGTGTTTCGCATGGGGCCGTTAACCAGATTC